>NC_138210.1:47579487-47879236 GCF_964194415.1 Vipera berus
CTGCAATTTTCAATATTGATGGTATAATGGATTTTTCCTAACAAATGCGAGTTATACCCTGGGCCAAGTCGAAAAGGACAGATCAGATCCTAAATATTCATGTTTTTTTGGGCTTCCCTGACGTAGGGGAATATGAATATGTGTTTGTTTTTCGAATTTCGAATTCGAACTAACTAACTATGTTCACTTTTCATGGTATAATGGATTTTTCCAAACAAATGCGAGATATGTCCTGGGTCAACGGCACAGGGACAGATAAGATCCAGAAAACTCATGTATTTATGGGTTTCCCTAACCCGGGGGAACATGGATCTCTCTTTGTTTTTCGAATTTTAGCTCTATCTGCAATTTGCACTTTTCATGGTATAAGGGATTTTTCCTAACAAATGCGAGATATGCCCTGGGCCAACTCCACAGGGACAGACCAGATCCAGAAACCTCTTTTTGGTGGGCTTCCCAGACCCAGGGGAACATAAATATGTGTTTGTTCTTCAAATTTGAGTTCAATCTGCAATTTGCACTTTTGATTGTATAAGGAATTTTTCCTAACAAATGCGAGATATGCTCTGGGCCAACTCCACAGGGACAGATCAGATGCTGGGTTTTTTGGGTTTCCCTGACCCAGGGGAATATGAATATGTCTTTCTTTTTCGAATTTGAGCTCTATCAGCAATTTGCACTATTGATGGAATAAGTGATTTTTCCTAACAAATGCGAGATATGCCCTGGGCCAACTCCACAGGGACAGATCAGATCCAGGAAACTCATGTTCTTTGGGCTTCCCTGACCCGGGGGAATTTGCACTTTTCATGGTATATGGGATTTTTCCAAACAAATGCGAGTTATGCCGAGGGCCAACTCCACAGGGACAGATCAGATCCCAAAAACTCATGTTTTTTGGAGTTTCCCTAACCCGGGGGAACATGAATTTGTCTTTGTTTTTCGAATTTGATCTCTGTCTCCTATTTTTATGGTATAATGGATTTTTCCTAACAAATGCGAGGTATCAGTTGGGCCAACTCCAAAGGGAGAGACCAGATCCAGAAAACTCTTTTTTTGGAGGGTTTCCGTGACCTGGGGGAACATAAATATGTGTTTCTTCTTCAAATTTGAGCTCTATCTGTAATTTGCACTTTTCATGGTATATGGGATTTTTCCACAGGGACAGACCAGATCCAGAAAACTCTTTTTGGAGGGCTTCCCAGACCCGGGGGAACATAAATATGTGTTTGTTCTTCAAATTTGAGTTCAATCTGCAATTTGCACTTTTGATTGTATAAGGAATTTTTCCTAACAAATGCGAGATATGCTCTGGGCCAACTCCACAGGGACAGATCAGATGCTGGGTTTTTTGGGTTTCCCTGACCCAGGGGAATATGAATATGTCTTTCTTTTTCGAATTTGAGCTCTATCAGCAATTTGCACTATTGATGGAATAAGTGATTTTTCCAAACAAATGCGAGATATGCCCTGGGTCAACTAAAAAAAGACAGATCAGATCCAGGAAACTCATTTTTTTGGGTTTCCCTTACCCAGGGGAATTTGAATATGTCTTTCTTTTTCGAATTTGAGCTCTATCTGCAATTTGCACTATTGATGGTATAAGGGATTTTTCCTAAGAAATGTGAGATATGCCCTGGGCCAACTCCACAGGGACAGATCAGATCCAGGAAACTCATGTTTTTTGGGCTTCCCTGATCCAGGAGAATATGAATATGTCTTTTTTTTTTAAATTTGAGCTCTTTCTCCAATTTTCACGTTTCATCATATATGGGATTTTTCCTAACAAAAGCGAGTTATACCCCGGGCCATGTCCAAAGGGACAGATCAGATCCTAAATATTCATGTTTTTTTGCTCTTCCCTGACCCAGGGGATTATGAATATGTGTTTGTTTTTTGAATTTGAGCTCTATCTCCTATGTGCACTTTTCAAGCTATAATGGATTTTTCCTAACAAATGCGAGATATGAGTTGGGCCAACTCCAAAGGGAGAGACCAGATCCAGGAAACTCTTTTTTTGCAGGGTTTCCCTTACCCGGGGGAACATGAATTTGTCTTTGTTTTTCGAAGTTGATCTCTGTCTCCTATTTTTATGGTATAATGGATTTTTCCTAACAAATGAGAGGTATCAGTTGGGCCAACTCCAAAGGGAGAGACTAGATCCAGAAAACTCTTTATTTGGAGGGTTTCCCTGACCTGGGGGAACATAAATATGTGTTTCTTCTTCAAATTTGAGCTCTATCTGTAATTTGCACTTTTCATGGTATATGGGATTTTTCCTAACATATGCGAGATATGCTCTGGGCCAACTCCACAGGGACATATCCGAACCATAAAACTCATGTTTTTTGGGCTTCCCTGAACCGGGGAACGTGAATATGTCTTTCTTTTTCGAATTTGAGCTCTATCTGCAATTTGCACTATTGATGGTATAAGTGATTTTTCCTAAGAAATGCCAGTTATGCCCTGGGCCAACTCCAAAGAGACAGATCAGATCCCAAAAATTCACGTTTTTTTCGGTTTCCCCGACCTAGGGGAGCATGAATACGTCTTTGTTTTTCGAATTTGACCTCTATCTGCAATTTGCAATATTGATGGTATAAGGGATTTTTCCTAAGAAATGTGAGATATGCCCTGGGCCAACTCCACAGGGACAGATCAGATCAAGGAAACTAATGTGTTTTTTTTGTTTTCCCTGACTTGGGGGAATATGAATATGTCTTTCTTTTTTGAATTTGAGCTCTATCAGCAATTTGCACTATTGATGGAATAAGAGATTTTTCCTAACAAATGCGAGATATGCCCTGGGCCAACTCCAAAAAGACAGATCAGATCCCAAAAACTCAGCTTTTTTGGGCTTCCCTGACCTAGGGGAACATGAATATGTGCTTGTTTTTCGAATTTGAGCTCTATTTGCACTTTTCATGATATAAGGGATTTTTCCTAACAAATGCGAGATATGCCCTGGGCCAACTCCACAGGGACAGACCAGATCCAGAAAACTCTTTTTGGAGGGCTTCCCAGACCCGGGGGAACATTAATATGTGTTTGTTCTTCAAATTTGAGTTCAATCTGCAATTTGCACTTTTGATTGTATAAGGAATTTTTCCTAACAAATGCGAGATATGCTCTGGGCCAACTCCACAGGGACAGATCAGATGCTGGGTTTTTTGGGTTTCCCTGACCCAGGGGAATATGAATATGTCTTTCTTTTTCGAATTTGAGCTCTATCAGCAATTTGCACTATTGATGGAATAAAGATTTTTCCTAACATATGCGAGATATGCCCTAGGCCAACTCCAAAAAGACAGATCAGATCAAGGAAACTCTTTTTTTTGGTTTCCCTTACCCAGGGGAATATGAATATGTCTTTTTTTTTAAATTTGAGCTGTATCTCCAATTTTCACTTTACATCATATATGGGATTTTTCCTAACAAAATAAAGTTATACCCCTGGCCATCTCCAAAGGGACAGATCAGATCCTAAATATTCATGTTTTTGGGCTTCCCTGACCCAGCGGAATATGAATATGTGTTTGTTTTTCGAATTTGAGCTCTATCTTCTATGTGCACTTTTCAAGGTATAATGGATTTTTTTTGGTTTTCCCTGACTTGGGGGAATATGAATATGTCTTTCTTTTTCGAATTTGAGCTCTATCAGCAATTTGCACTGTTAATGGAATAAGTGATTTTTCCTAACAAATGCGAGATATGCCCTGGGCCAAGTCCAAAAAGACAGATCAGATCCCAAAAACTCAACTTTTTTGGGCTTCCCTGACCTAGGGGAACATGAATATGTGCTTGTTTTTCGAATTTGAGCTCTAATTGCAATTTGCACTTTTCATGGTATATGGGATTTTTCCTAACAAATGCAAGATATGCCATGCGCCAACTGCACAGGGAAAGATCAGGTCCCAAACATGAATATGTCTTTCTTTTTCGAATTTGACATCTATCTGCAATTTTCAATATTGATGGTATAATGGATTTTGTTGTGATTCAGGGTCAGCCTGTGGGTTCAGCAGTTGGGTCGGATGACTCGGATGACTCAGATGAGGGGGAGGAGGGGGGGTGTTGAAGAAGAACTTGCTGATGATGGCTTGGAGGCTCCGCAGAGCCCTCAGCCAGGCCCCTCTTACTTGGTGGAGACCCAGCTGCGTGAGCTCGACAGTGTGGATGAAGATGACCCACAGCTGGCCCTGTTCAAGGACGCCCGACGCAGGAGGCAGTCAAGTAGGAGCAAGCAGAGAAAGGCTGTGGGACTTCTTGGAAGGAGGCAAAGAGAGGCCACGCCCTGAACTCTTATAAAGGGAGTGTTTGGGGGAGGGCTGGTTTGCTGAAAGCAACCGCTCCGATAGAGGATCAAAGCTCCGGTATCTTGTTTCATGTTTTGTTGTTTGTTTGTGTAATAAATTTGGCAGACGAATTCCAGCCTCTGCCATTTGTACAGGGGTTGCCTTTCTGCAAGGCCGGTAGCAGGCTGGTACAGAACAGTTTGCTTTCAGCCTCCCACCCCTTACTAATATTATGGAGCAGCTACGTGCCGAGAATGCCCAGCTCACCCAGCAACTCACTTTGCTGGCAGCTCAGGTGGCTCAACTGCAAGCTCAGGTTCATGCTGCACCCCCACCCAGGAGAAAATGCCAAGTTGCAATGCCGGATAAATTTACAGGTACTCCAGAACTGTTTCCTGCTTTCCTGGGACAATGCCAGCTCTTTATCAGCGTGAGAGCAGCTGATTTCCCCACTGACCGGGATAAGGTGGGGTTTGTGTTAAGCCTTCTTTCGGGTGATGCAGCTCGTTGGGGCATGCCTCTGCTGGCTCAACCTAGCCCATTGTTGGACAACTTTGTGGGGTTTTGTGATCATATGCGTCTGATGTATGAGGACCCTATTAAGACGCAGACTGCCACTCGACGTTTGAAAGCTCTGAGGCAGGGTCAACGCCCCCTACAGGGCTATATCAGCGATTTCCGGCTGCTTAGCCAGGATTCCGCCTGGATTGAGGCTGCGCTCGTGGATGCCTTCCAGGATGGATTGTCGGAGGAGATGTTGGATGAGCTGGCCCGTGTGGATATTCCCTCAGACCTGAATGGGCTGATCCATCTCTGCCTGCGGATCGATGCTCGGTTGCAGCAGCGAAGGAGTCGCCGTGCCACCCCACAGACCCCTGCCGCCCCTGTTGTGCGTGAGCCCCCAGTTCAAAGGGAGGAGCCAATGGAGCTGGGTGCCGCCAGGTCTCGTCTATCGGTGACTGAAATGAACAGACGACGATCGGGGGGGTTGTGTTTTTACTGTGGGGACCCTGGACATTTGGCTTCTTTTTGCCCAAAGAAGCGACAGCGGGCATCAGTGACCGAGCCTGCCCCGAGAAAGTCCCCTACTTTTCTGTCGGGAAACGCCCCGAGCCCGATCTAGACGGTGTGATAGATCGGGCGTCCCACAACAACACTGAGCGACGTCTTTCCGATGCTGCCTGTGGACCTCCACGGCATTTGATTTTGGAGGCACGTCTGATCCTTCCTGGCAAGCCAGAGGGGATTCCAGTCCATGCCTTAATTGACTCTGGGGCCACCACAAATTTTATGGACTCAGCATTTGTGGCCAAATGGGCTGTTCCCCAGTGCCCGGTGGATCTGCCCATGTTAGTGGAGACTATCGATGGTCGAGTGCTCCTGTCTGGGCCTATTACGGCCGCCACGCAACCATTATGTATGGCCATCAGTTCCCATGTGGAGGCCATCCAGTTCTATATCACTTCAGATCTGCACTTCCCCGTGGTCTTGGGACTGGCGTGCCTCCGGGCGCATGACCCACAGATCTATTGGTCACAGAACTTGGTCACCTTCCCAAGCTTGCAGTGCGTGGACCACTCCCGCCATATCTGTGCCGGCCAGGTGGAGGGTTCCCCAGGGGTTTCCTTGCCTCCCGAACTGTCCGACTTTGCTGATGTGTTCAGCGAGTCAGAGGCGGATCAATTACCCCCGCACAGGCCCTATGACTGCCCCATTGATTTAGTCCCTGATGCGCCTCTCCCAGTGGGGCGTTTGTACTCCATGTCGGAGCCCGAGTTGGCTGCATTGCGGGACTTTCTGGAGAAGAATTTGGCTCGCGGTTTCATCCGGCCCTCGTCCTCGCCAGTGTCTGCACCCGTGCTCTTCGTCAAAAAGAAGTCGGGCGAATTACGGCTTTGCTGCGATTACCGCAAACTCAACGCCATCACGGTGCGCAACCGTTACCCGCTGCCCCTCATCCCCGAACTCTTGGACCGACTCCGGGAGGCTAAGATCTTCACGAAACTGGACCTGCGTGGAGCTTACAACCTCGTCAGGGTTCGGCCGGGTGATGAGTGGAAGACGGCGTTTGGTACTCGCTATGGACATTTTGAGTACACGGTGATGCCGTTTGGCCTGACCAACGCCCCCGCTGTGTTTCAGCATTTCATGAATGACATTTTCCGGGATTTGTTGGACCAGTTTGTCGTGATCTACTTGGACGACATCCTGATCTACTCCCCGTCGCGTGAGGTGCACCATCAGCATCTCCGTCAGGTCCTGCAGCGACTCCGAGAACATTGGCTGTTTGCCAAGTTGGAGAAGTGCCAGTTCTACCGGGTGACCATCGATTTCCTGGGTCACCGCATTTCTCCTGAGGGCATCGCCATGGAGCCGAGTAAGGTTGAGTCTTTGCAGAGTTGGGAACCCCCGCGTCGCGTGAAGGATGTTCAGCGACTTCTTGGATTTGCCAACTATTACCGAACTTTCATCCCTGGGTTTGCTGCCTTGACAGCACCCCTCACCCGGCTCCTGCAGAAGAAGACTCGGTTCCAGTGGAACGCACCAGAACAACAGGCTTTCCAGTCTTTGAAGGAAGCCTTCAAGAAGGAGCCCATCTTGAAGCATCCTGACCCGCAACGGCCGTTTGTCGTGGAGGCGGACGCCTCCGACATTGCCATTGGGGCAGTGTTACTCCAGGCAACGACGCCCAGCGGTACCCTTTTCCCTTGCGCGTATCATTCACGAAAACTGAACCCTTCGGAGCGCAATTATACAATCTGGGAGAAGGAGCTGCTGGCCATCAAAGCGGCGTTCGAGGCCTGGAGGCATCATCTGGAGGGAGCGCGGCATCAAATCGAGGTCCGGACGGACCATAAGAATCAGGAAAGCCTGCAGACCGCTCGGAATTTGAACCAACGCCAGATCCGGTGGTCTCTTTTCTTTGCGAGGTTTGACTTCCGGGTTCGGTACATACCAAGCGGGCACAATCAAAGAGCGGATGCTCTGTCCAGGAAGCCCGAATATTCCCGAGTGGAAGACAAGCTTCTGCCCAGGACAGTGATCCCCATCGAGTCTTTTGCTGCGGTACGGGAGCCGGTTGATATACGGGCTCGGATCCGGGAGGCACAGCAGCAGGAGGTGTGGGTGGCTCAGCGGAAGGAGGAGGTGGGGCCAGATTCTCCTTGGACGGTCACGGATGGACTCTTGTATTATCGTGACCGGCTCTATGTTCCGGGAGGGCCACTCAGGGGACTCATCCTCAGCCAGTGTCACGATAACCCGGCAGCGGGGCATTTTGGCCTGTTCAAGACCCTGAACCTGGTCTCCCGTACCTTCTGGTGGCCCCGAGTCCGACACGACGTCCAGTCCTATGTCACCTCCTGCATCCCATGCAGGCAGGCCAAGTCAGCGACAGGGGCCCCGCCTGGATTACTGCAGCCCTTGCCAACACCCAAAAGACCCTGGGGGGCAGTGTCCATGGACTTTCTGACGGATTTACCCCCATCCTCTGGTTTCACGACAGTGTATGTGGTGGTGGACATGCTGACCAAGATGGCGCACTTCATCCCCTGTCGCGGCTTACCGTCAGCCCGCGCCACTAGTCGTATGTTCATTCAGCAGGTGTATCGGCTGCACGGCCTCCCTGATAGAGTCGTCTCCAATAGGGGGGCCCAGTTTACAGCCCGCTTCTGGCAGGAGTTGATGCATGCGTTGGATATCAAGATTTGCCTCTCGTCCGCGCATCATCCTCAAACTGACGGGGGAACCGAGAAGGTCATCGGTATCCTGGAACAATATCTGCGCTGCTACGTCAATCTGCAGCAGAACAATTGGGTGGACTATCTGGCCATAGCTGAGTTTGCATTTAACAATTCGCAGCACACCTCCACACAGATGACACCGTTCTTGGCCAATGTGGGTTATCACCCCCGGTTTTTCCCCCTTTCTCCCGTGGACTCACCGGAGCCGGCAGCGAACGACTTCATGGCAGAGTTACAGGCGATCCATCGATTGGTGCGACGTCAGTTGGAGAAGGCCAAGGCCGATTACAAAAGGTTTGCTGATCGGTCAAGACGGGATACGCCTCCACTATCGGTGGGGGATCGGGTCTGGTTGTCCACCAGGAACCTACCGTCAACACGGCCGGTGAGAAAGTTAGATCACCGATATTTAGGACCGTTCCCAGTCGAGGCTGTCATCAATCCGGTCGCCTATCGCTTAACTCTGCCACGTTCCCTGCGCGTGCACCCAGTCTTTCATCGGTCTCTGTTGGTCCCCGAGCAACCGGCTTGTCCACTCTGCCGAGCGGAACCTCCCCCATCAGGACCTCGTGATGGAGGCAGCACCCCCGAGTACGAGGTCGCCAGCATCAGGGATTCCCGTTGGCTGAAAGGTCGTTTCCAGTACCTGATCGAATGGAAAGGTTACGGACCAGAGGACTTCACCTGGGAAGACGCGACCGCCGTTCATGCCCCTGCGTTGGTGACTGCTTTTCATGAACAATTCCCATCCCGTCCGCATCCGGATCGGCAGCCCCGGGGGAAGGGCCCTGCGGTGCGGGATAGTGTTGTGATTCAGGGTCAGCCTGTGGGTTCGGCAGTTGGGTCGGATGACTCGGATGACTCAGATGAGGGGGAGGAGGGGGGTGTTGAAGAAGAACTTGCTGATGATGGCTTGGAGGCTCCGCAGAGCCCTCAGCCAGGCCCCTCTTACTTGGTGGAGACCCAGCTGCGTGAGCTCGACAGTGTGGATGAAGATGACCCACAGCTGGCCCTGTTCAAGGACGCCCGACGCAGGAGGCAGTCAAGTAGGAGCAAGCAGAGAAAGGCTGTGGGACTTCTTGGAAGGAGGCAAAGAGAGGCCACGCCCTGAACTCTTATAAAGGGAGTGTTTGGGGGAGGGCTGGTTTGCTGAAAGCAACCGCTCCGATAGAGGATCAAAGCTCCGGTATCTTGTTTCATGTTTTGTTGTTTGTTTGTGTAATAAATTTGGCAGACGAATTCCAGCCTCTGCTGTTTGTACAGGGGTTGCCTTTCTGCAAGGCCGGTAGCAGGCTGGTACAGAACAGATTTTTCCTAACAAATGCGAGTTATACCCTGGGCCAAGTCGAAAGGGACAGATCAGATCCTAAGTATTCATGTTTTTTTGGGCTTCCCTGACGTAGGGGTTTATGAATATGTGTTTGTTTTTCAAATTTCGAATTTGAACTAACTAACTATGTTCACTTTTCATGGTATAATGGATTTTTCCAAACAAATGCGAGATATGTCCTGGGTCAACTGCACAGGGACAGATAACATCCAGAAAACTCATGTATTTATGGGTTTCCCTAACCCGGGGGAACATGGATCTCTCTTTGTTTTTCGAATTTTAGCTCTATCTGCAATTTGCACTTTTCATGGTATAAGGGATTTTTCCTAACAAATGCGAGATATGTCCTGGGCCAACTCCACAGGGACAGACCAGATCCAGAAACCTCTTTTTGGTGGGCTTCCCAGACCCGGGGGAACATAAATATGTGTTTGTTCTTCAAATTTGAGTTCAATCTGCAATTTGCACTTTTGATTGTATAAGGAATTTTTCCTAACAAATGCGAGATATGCTCTGGGCCAACTAGACAGGGACAGATCAGATGCTGGGTTTTTTGGGTTTCCCTGACCCAGGGGAATATGAATATGTCTTTCTTTTTCGAATTTGAGCTCTATCAGCAATTTGCACTATTGATGGAATAAGTGATTTTTCCTAACAAATGCGAGATATGCCCTGGGCCAACTCCACAGGGACAGATCAGATCCAGGAAACTCATGTTCTTTGGGCTTCCCTGACCCGGGGGAATTTGCACTTTTCATGGTATATGGGATTTTTCCAAACAAATGCGAGTTATGCCGAGGGCCAACTCCACAGGGACAGATCAGATCCCAAAAACTCATGTTTTTTGGAGTTTCCCTAACCCGGGGGAACATGAATTTGTCTTTGCTTTTCGAATTTGATCTCTGTCTCCTATTTTTATGGTATAATGGATTTTTCCTAACAAATGCGAGGTATCAGTTGGGCCAACTCCAAAGGGAGAGACCAGATTCCGAAAACTCATGTTTTTGTGGGCTTCCCTGACCCGGGAGAACATGAATATGTCTTTGTTTTTCGAATTTGACCTCTATCTGCAATTTTCAATATTGATGGTATAATGGATTTTTCCTAACAAATGAGAGGTATCCGTTGGGCCAAATCCAAAGGGACAGACCAGATCCAGAAAACTCTTTTTTTGGAGTGTTTCCCTGACCTGGGGGAACATAAATATGTGTTTCTTCTTCAAATTTGAGCTCTATCTGTAATTTGCACTTTTCATGGTATATGGGATTTTTCCACAGGGACGGACCAGATCCAGAAAACTCTTTTTGGAGGGCTTCCTAGACCCGGGGGAACATAAATATGTGATTGTTCTTCAAATTTGAGTTCAATCTGCAATTTGCACTTTTGATTGTATAAGGAATTTTTCCTAACAAATGCGAGATATGCTCTGGGCCAACTCCACAGGGACAGATCAGATGCTGGGTTTTTTGGGTTTCCCTGACCCAGGGGAATATGAATATGTCTTTCTTTTTCGAATTTGAGCTCTATCTGCAATTTGCACTATTGATGATATAAGGGATTTTTCCTAAGAAATGTGAGATATGCCCTTGGCCATCTCCAAAGGGACAGATCAGATCCTAAATATTCATGTTTTTGGGCTTCCCTGACCCAGCGGAATATGAATATGTGTTTGTTTTTCGAATTTGAGCTCTATCTCCTATGTGCACTTTTCAAGGTATAATGGATTTTTTCTAACAAATGCGAGATATGAGTTGGGCCAACTCCAAAGGGAGAGACCAGATCCAGAAAACTCTTTTTTTGGAGGGTTTCCGTGACCTGCGGGAACATAAATATGTGTTTCTTCTTCAAATTTCAGATCTATCTGTAATTTGCACTTTTCATTGTATAAGTGATTTTTCCTAAGAAATGTGAGATATGCCCTGGGCCTAGTCCAAAGGGACAGATCAGATCCCAAAACCCCATGTTTTTTGGGCTTCCCTGACCCAGGAGAATATGAATATGTCTTTCTTTTTCGAATTTGACCTCTATCTCCAATTTCCACTTCTCATGGATTTTTCCTAACAAATGTGAGTTATACCCTGGGCCAACTGCACAGGGACAGATCAGATCCCAGAAACTCACGGTTTTTTTGGTTTCCCTGACCAGGGGGCACATGAATATATCTTTGTTCTTCAAATTTGACCTCTATCTGCAATTTGCAATATTGATGGTACAAGGGATTTTTCCTAACAAATGCAAGATATGCTCTGGGCCAACTCCACAGGGATAGATCAGATGCCGAAAACTCATGTTTTTTGGGTTTCCCTGACCCAGGGGAATATGAATATGACTTTCTTTTTCGAATTTGAGCTCTATCTGCAATTTGCACTATTGATGGTATAAGTGATTTTTCCTAAGAAATGTGAGATATGCCCTTGGCCAACTCCACAGGGACAGATCAGATCCAGGAAACTCATGTTTTTTGGGCTTCCCTGACCCAGGGGAATATGAATATGTCTTTTTTTTAAATTTGAGCTCTATCTCCAATTTTCACTTTTCATCATATATGGGATTTTTCCTAACAAAAGCGAGTTATACCCCGGGCCATGTCCAAAGGGACAGATCAGATCCTAAATATTCATGTTTTTTTGCTCTTCCCTGACCCAGGGGAATATGAATATGTGTTTGTTTTTCGAATTTGAGCTCTATCTCCTATGTGCACTTTTCAAGCTATAATGGATTTTTCCTAACAAATGCGAGATATGAGTTGGGCCAACTCCAAAGGGAGAGACCAGATCCAGGAAACTCTTTTTTTTGCAGGGTTTCCCTGACCCGGGGGAACGTAAATATGTGATTGTTATACAAATTTGAGCTCTATCTGCAATTTGCACTTTTCATGGTATATGGGATTTTTCCAAACAAATGCGAGTTATGCCCAGGACCAACTCCACAGGGACAGATCAGATCCCAAAAACTCATGTTTTTTTGGGTTTCCCTGACCCAGGGGAACATGAATTTGTCTTTGTTTTTTGAATTTGATCTCTGTCTCCTATTTTTATGGTATAATGGATTTTTCCTAACAAATGCAAGGTATCAGTTGGGCCAACTCCAAAGGGAGAGACCAGATCCAGAAAACTCTCTTTTGGGAGGGTTTCCGTGACCTGGGGGAACATAAATATGTGTTTCTTCTTCAAATTTGAGCTCTATCTGTAATTTGCACTTTTCATGGTATATGGGATTTTTCCTAACATATGCAAGTTATGTTGTTGTTGTTAGTTGCGAAGTCGTGTCCGACCCATCGCGACCCTATGGACAATGTTCCTCCAGGCCTTCCTGTCCTCTACCATTTTCTGGAGTTATGCCCTGGGCCAACTCCAAAGGGAAAGACAGGTCCCAAAATCTCATGTTTCTTTGGGTTTCCGTGACCCGGGGGAAAATGAATATGTGCTTGTTTTTCGAATTTGAGCTCTATCTGCAATTTGCACTTCTCATGGTATAAGGGATTTTTCCTAACAAATGTGTGTTATGCCCTTTGCCAACTCCAAAGGGACAGATCAGATCCCAAAAACTCACGTTTTTTAAGGTTTCCCTGACCTAGGGGAGCATGAATACGTCTTTGTTTTTCGAATTTGACCTCTATCTGCAATTTGCAATATTGATGGTATAAGGGATTTTTCCTAAGAAATGTGCGTTGCCCTGGGCCAACTCCAAAGAGACAGATCTGATCCCAAAAACTCACATTTTTTTCTTTTCCCCGACCTAGGGGAGCATGAATACGTCTTTGTTTTTCGAATTTGACCTCTATCTGCAATTTGCAATATTGATGGTATAAGGGATTTTTCCTAAGAAATGTGAGATATGCCCTGGGCCAACTCCACAGGGAGAGATCAGATCAAGGAAACTAATGTTTTTTTGGTTTTCCCTGACTTGGGGGAATATGAATATGTCTTTCTTTTTTGAATTTGAGCTCTATCAGCAATTTGCACTATTGATGGAATAAGTGATTTTTCCTAACAAATGCGAGATATGCCCTGGGCCAACTCCAAAAAGACAGATCAGATCCCAAAAACTCAACTTTTTTGGGCTTCCCTGACTTAGGGGAACATGAATATGTGCTTGTTTTTCGAATTTGAGCTCTATTTGCAATTTTCACTTTTCATGGTATATGGGATTTTTCCTAACAAATGCAAGATATGCCATGCGCCAACTGCACAGGGAAAGATCAGGTCCCGAACATGAATATGTCTTTCTTTTTTGAATTTGAGCTCTATCTCCAATTTGCACGATTGATGGTATAAAGGATTTTTCCTAACAAATGCGAGATATCTCCTGGGCCAACTGCACAAGGACAGAGAAGATCCAGAAAACCCATGTATTTTTGGGTTTCCCTGAGCCGATGGAACATGAATATGTCTCTGTTTTTCGAATTTGAGCTCTATCTCCAATTTTCACTTCTCATGGTATAAAGGATTTTTCTTGACAAATTCGAGATATGCCGTGGCCAAACTCCAAAGGGACAGATCAGATTCCGAAAACTCATGTTTTTGTGGGCTTCCCTGACCCGGGAGAACATGAATATGTCTTTGTTTTTCGAATTTGACCTCTATCTGCAATTTTCAATATTGATGGTATAATGGATTTTTCCTAACAAATGCGAGTTATACCCTGAGCCAAGTGGAAAGGGACAGATCAGATCCTAAATATTCATGTTTTTTTTTGCTTCCCTGACGTAGGGGAATATGAATATGTGTTTGTTTTTCGAATTTTGAATTTGAACTAACTAACTTTGCTCACTTTTCATGGTATAATTGATTTTTCCTAACAAATGCGAGATATGTCCTGGGCCAACTGCACAGGGACAGATAAGATCCAGAAAAGTCATGTATTTTGGGGTTTCCCTAACCCGGGGGAACATGAATATGTCTTTGTTTTTCGAATTTTAGCTCTATTTGCAATTTGCACTTTTCATGGTATAAGGGATTTTTCCTAACAAATGCGAGATATGTCCTGGGCCAACTCCACAGGGACAGACCAGATCCAGAAAACTCATGTTTTTTGGGCTTCCCTGAACCAGGGAACGTGAATATGTCCTTCTTTTTCGAATTTGAGCTCTATCTCCAATTTCCACTTTTCATGGTATATGGGATTTTTCCTAACATATGCGAGATATGCTCTGGGCCAACTCCACAGGGACATATCCGAACCATAAAACTCATGTTTTTTGGGCTTCCCTGAACCGGGGAACGTGAATATGTCTTTCTTTTTTGAATTTGAGCTCTATCTGCAATTTGCACTATTGATGGTATAAGTGATTTTTGCTAAGAAATGTGAGGTATGCCCTGGGCCAACTCCCCAGGGACAGATCAGATCCAGGAAACTCATTTTTTTGGGTTTCCCTTACCCAGGGGAATATGAATATGTCTTTTTTTTTAATTTGAGCTGTATCTCCAATTTTCACTTTACATCATATATGGGATTTTTCCTAACAAAATAAAGTTATACCCTGGGCCATCTCCAAAGGGACAGATCAGATCCTAAATATTCATGTTTTTTGGGCTTCCCTGACCCAGCGGAATATGAATATGTGTTTGTTTTTCGAATTTGAACTCTATCTCCTATGTTCACTTTTTATGGTATAATGGATTTTTCCTAACAAATGCGAGATATCAGTTGGGCCAGCTCCAAAGGGAGAGACCAGATCCAGAAAACTCTTTTTTTGGAGGGTTTCCCTGACCTGGGGGAACATAAATATGTGTTTCTTCTTCAAATTTGAGCTCTATCTGTAATTTGCACTTTTCATGGTATATGGGATTTTTCATAACATATGCAAGTTATGCCCTTTGCCAACTCCAAAGGGACAGATCAGATCCCAAAAACTCACGTTTTTTTTGGTTTCCCAGACCCAGGGGAGCATGAATACGTCTTTGTTTTTCGAATTTGAGCTCTATCAGCAATTTGCACTATTGATGGAATAAGTGATTTTTCCTAACAAATGCGAGATATGCCCTGGGCCAACTCCAAAAAGACAGATCAGATCCAGGAAACTCATTTTTTTGGGTTTCCCTTACCCAGGGGAATATGAATATGTCTTTCTTTTTCGAATTTGAGCTCTATCTACAATTTGCACTATTGATTTTATAAGGGATGTTTCCTAAGAAATGTGAGATATGCCCTGGGCCAACTCCACAGGGACAGATCAGATCCAGGAAACTCATGTTTTTTGGGCTTCCCTGACCCAGGGGAATATGAATATGTGTTTGTTTTTTGAATTTGAGCTCTATCTCCTATGTGCACTTTTCAAGCTATAATGGATTTTTCCTAACAAATGCGAGATATGAGTTGGGCCAACTCTAAAGGGAGAGACCAGATCCAGGAAACTCTTTTTTTGCAGGGTTTCCCTGACCCGGGGGAACATAAATATGTGATTGTTATGCAGATTTGAGCTCTATCTGCAATTTGCACTTTTCATGGTATATGGGATTTTTCCTAACATATGCAAGTTATGCCCTTTGCCAACTCCAAAGAGACAGATCAGATCCCAAAAACTCACGTTTTTTTGGGTTTCCCTTACCCGGGGGAACATGAATTTGTCTTTGTTTTTCGAAGTTGATCTCTGTCTCCTATTTTTATGGTATAATGGATTTTTCCTAACAAATGAGAGGTATCAGTTGGGCCAACTCCAAAGGGAGAGACTAGATCCAGAAAACTCTTTATTTGGAGGGTTTCCCTGACCTGGGGGAACATAAATATGTGTTTCTTCTTCAAATTTGAGCTCTATCTGTAATTTGCACTTTTCATGGTATATGGGATTTTTCCAAACAAATGCGAGATATGTCCTGGGCCAACTGCACAGGGACAGATAAGATCCACATTAATATGTGTTTGTTCTTCAAATTTAAGTTCAATCTGCAATTTGCACTTTTGATTGTATAAGGAATTTTTCCTAACAAATGCGAGATATGCTCTGGGCCAACTCCACAGGGACATATCAGATGTTGGGATTTTTTGGGTTTCCCTGACCCAGGGGAATATGAATATGTCTTTCTTTTTCGAATTTGAGCTCTATCAGCAATTTGCACTATTGATGGAATAAGTGATTTTTCCTAACAAATGCGAGATATGCCCTAGGCCCTAGGCCAACTCCAAAAAGACAGATCAGATCAAGGAAACTCTTTTTTTTTGGTTTCCCTTACCCAGGGGAATATGAATATGTCTTTTTTTTTTAATTTGAGCTGTATCTCCAATTTTCACTTTACATCATATATGGGATTTTTCCTAACAAAATAAAGTTATACCCCTGGCCATCTCCAAAGGGACAGATCAGATCCTAAATATTCATGTTTTTGGGCTTCCCTGACCCAGCGGAATATGAATATGTGTTTGTTTTTCGAATTTGAGCTCTATCTCCTATGTGCACTTTTCAAGGTATAATGGATTTTTTCTAACAAATGCGAGATATGAGTTGGGCCAACTCCAAAGGGAGAGACCAGATCCAGAAAACTCTTTTTTTGGAGGGTTTCCGTGACCTGCGGGAACATAAATATGTGTTTCTTCTTCAAATTTGAGATCTATCTGTAATTTGCACTTTTCATTGTATAAGTGATTTTTCCTAAGAAATGTGAGATATGCCCTGGGCCAAGTCCAAAGGGACAGATCAGATCCCAAAACCCCATGTTTTTTGGGCTTCCCTGACCCAGGAGAACATGAATATGTCTTTCTTTTTCGAATTTGACCTCTATCTCCAATTTCCACTTCTCATGGATTTTTCCTAACAAATGTGAGTTATACCCTGGGCCAACTGCACAGGGACAGATCAGATCCCAGAAACTCACGGTTTTTTTGGTTTCCCTGACCAGGGGGCACATGAATATATCTTTGTTCTTCAAATTTGACCTCTATCTGCAATTTGCAATATTGATGGTACAAGTGATTTTTCCTAACAAATGCGAGATATGCTCTGGGCCAACTCCACAGGGATAGATCAGATGCCGAAAACTCATGTTTTTTGGGTTTCCCTGACCCAGGGGAATATGAATATGACTTTCTTTTTCGAATTTGAGCTCTATCTGCAATTTGCACTATTGATGGTATAAGTGATTTTTCCTAAGAAATGTGAGATATGCCCTTGGCCAACTCCACAGGGACAGATCAGATCCAGGAAACTCATGTTTTTTGGGCTTCGCTGACCCAGGGGAATATGAATATGTCTTTTTTTTTAAATTTGAGCTCTATCTCCAATTTTCACTTTTCATTATATATGGGATTTTTCCTAACAAAAGCGAGTTATACCCCGGGCCATGTCCAAAGGGACAGATCAGATCCTAAATATTCATGTTTTTTTGCTCTTCCCTGACCCAGGGGAATATGAATATGTGTTTGTTTTTCGAATTTGAGCTCTATCTCCTATGTGCACTTTTCAAGCTATAATGGATTTTTCCTCACAAATGCGAGATATGAGTTGGGCCAACTCCAAAGGGAGAGACCAGATCCAGGAAACTCTTTTTTTTGCAGGGTTTCCCTGACCCGGGGGAACATAAATATGTGATTGTTATACAAATTTGAGCTCTATCTGCAATTTGCACTTTTCATGGTATATGGGATTTTTCCAAACAAATGCGAGTTATGCCCAGGACCAACTCCAAAGAGACAGATCAGATCCCAAAAACTCACGTTTTTTTGGGTTTCCCTTACCCGGGGGAACATGAATTTGTCTTTGTTTTTCGAAGTTGATCTCTGTCTCCTATTTTTATGGTATAATGGATTTTTCCTAACAAATGAGAGGTATCAGTTGGGCCAACTCCAAAGGGAGAGACTAGATCCAGAAAACTCTTTATTTGGAGGGTTTCCCTGACCTGGGGGAACATAAATATGTGTTTCTTCTTCAAATTTGAGCTCTATCTGTAATTTGCACTTTTCATGGTATATGGGATTTTTCCTAACATATGCGAGATATGCTCTGGGCCAACTCCACAGGGACATATCCGAACCATAAAACTCATGTTTTTTGGGCTTCCCGGAACCGGGGAACGTGAAAAGGTCTTTCTTTTTCGAA
The DNA here is from genome assembly GCF_964194415.1 of Vipera berus. Taxonomy (NCBI): domain Eukaryota; kingdom Metazoa; phylum Chordata; class Lepidosauria; order Squamata; family Viperidae; genus Vipera; species Vipera berus. Next base: position 47,597,887 of record NC_138210.1, read on the forward strand.
TTTGAGCTCTATCTGCAATTTGCACTATTGATGGTATAAGTGATTTTTCCTAAGAAATGCGAGTTATGCCCTGGGCCAACTCCAAAGAGACAGATCTGATCCCAAAAACTCACGTTTTTTTCGTTTTCCCCGACCTAGGGGAGCATGAATACGTCTTTGTTTTTCGAATTTGACCTCTATCTGCAATTTGCAATATTGATGGTATAAGGCCAACTCCACAGGGACAGATCAGATCAAGGAAACTAATGTTTTTTTTTGTTTTCCCTGACTTGGGGGAATATGAATATGTCTTTCTTTTTCGAATTTGAGCTCTATCAGCAATTTGCAGTATTCATGGAATAAGAGATTTTTCCTAACAAATGCGAGATATGCCCTGGGCCAAGTCCAAAAAGACAGATCAGATCCCAAAAACTCAACTTTTTTGGGCTTCCCTGACCTAGGGGAACATGAATATGTGCTTGTTTTTCGAATTTGAGCTCTATTTGCAATTTTCACTTTTCATGGTATATGGGATTTTTCCTAACAAATGCAAGATATGCCATGCGCCAACTGCACAGGGAAAGATCAGGTCCCGAAAATGAATATGTCTTTCTTTTTTGAATTTGAGCTCTATCTCCAATTTGCACGATTGATGGTATAAACGATTTTTCCTAACAAATGTGAGATATCTCCTGGGCCAACTGCACAGGGACAGATAAGATCCAGAAAACTCATGTATTTTTGGGTTTCCCTGAGCCGACGGAACATGAATATGTCTCTGTTTTTCGAATTTGAGCTCTATCTCCAATTTTCACTTCTCATGGTATAAAGGATTTTTCTTGACAAATTCGAGATATGCCGTGGCCAAACTCCAAAGGGACAGATCAGATTCCGAAAACTCATGTTTTTGTGGGCTTCCCTGACCCGGGAGAACATGAATATGTCTTTGTTTTTCGAATTTGACCTCTATCTGCAATTTTCAATATTGATGGTATAATGGATTTTTCCTAACAAATGCGAGTTATACCCTGGGCCAAGTCGAAAGGGACAGATCAGATCCTAAATATTCATGTTTTTTTGGGCTTCCCTGACGTAGGGGAATATGAATATGTGTTTGTTTTTCAAATTTCGAATTTGAACTAACTAACTATGTTCACTTTTCATGGTATAATGGATTTTTCCAAACAAATGCGAGATATCTCCTGGGCCAACTGCACAGGGACAGATAAGATCCATAAAACTCATGTATTTTTGGGTTTCCCTAACCAGGGGGAACATGGATCTCTCTTTGTTTTTCGAATTTTAGCTCTATCTGCAATTTGCACTTTTCATGATATAAGAGATTTTTCCTAACAAATGCGAGATATGCCCTGGGCCAACTCCACAGGGACAGACCAGATCCAGAAAACTCTTTTTGGAGGGCTTCCCAGACCCGGGGGAATATGAATATGTCTTTCTTTTTCGAATTTGAGCTCTATCAGCAATTTGCACTATTGATGGAATAAGTGATTTTTCCTAACAAATGCGAGATATGCCCTAGGCCAACTCCAAAAAGACAGATCAGATCAAGGAAACTCTTTTTTTTTGGTTTCCCTTACCCAGGGGAATATGAATATGTCTTTTTTTTTTTATTTGAGCTGTATCTCCAATTTTCACTTTACATCATATATGGGATTTTTCCTAACAAAATAAAGTTATACCCCTGGCCATCTCCAAAGGGACAGATCAGATCCTAAATATTCATGTTTTTGGGCTTCCCTGACCCAGCGGAATGTGAATATGTGTTTGTTTTTCGAATTTGAGCTCTATCTCCTATGTGCACTTTTCAAGGTATAATGGATTTTTTCTAACAAATGCGAGATATGAGTTGGGCCAACTCCAAAGGGAGAGACCAGATCCAGAAAACTCTTTTTTTGGAGGGTTTCCGTGACCTGCGGGAACATAAATATGTGTTTCTTCTTCAAATTTGAGATCTATCTGTAATTAGCACTTTACATTGTATAAGTGATTTTTCCTAAGAAATGTGAGATATGCCCTGGGCCAAGTCCAAAGGGACAGATCAGATCCCAAAACCCCATGTTTTTTGGGCTTCCCTGACCCAGGAGAACATGAATATGTCTTTCTTTTTCGAATTTGACCTCTATCTCCAATTTCCACTTCTCATGGATTTTTCCTAACAAATGTGAGTTATACCCTGGGCCAACTGCACAGGGACAGATCAGATCCCAGAAACTCACGGTTTTTTTGGTTTCCCTGACCAGGGGGCACATGAATATATCTTTGTTCTTCAAATTTGACCTCTATCTGCAATTTGCAATATTGATGGTACAAGGGATTTTTCCTAACAAATGCGAGATATGCCCTGGGCCAACTCCACAGGGATAGATCAGATGCCGAAAACTCATGTTTTTTGGGTTTCCCTGACCCAGGGGAATATGAATATGACTTTCTTTTTCGAATTTGAGCTCTATCTGCAATTTGCACTATTGATGGTATAAGTGATTTTTCCTAAGAAATGTGAGATATGCCCTTGGCCAACTCCACAGGGAAAGATCAGATCCAGGAAACTCATGTTTTTTGGGCTTCCCTGACCCAGGGGAATATGAATATGTCTTTTTTTTAAATTTGAGCTCTATCTCCAATTTTCACTTTTCATCATATATGGGATTTTTCCTAACAAAAGCGAGTTATACCCCGGGCCATGTCCACAGGGACAGATCAGATCCAGGAAACTCATGTTTTTTGGGCTTCCCTGACCCGGGAGAACATGAATATGTCTTTGTTTTTCGAATTTGACCTCTATCTGCAATTTTCAATATTGATGGTATAATGGATTTTTCCTAACAAATGCGAGTTATACCCTGGGCCAAGTCGAAAGGGACAGATCAGATCCTAAATATTCATTTTATTTTTTTGCTTCCCTGACGTAGGGGAATATGAATATGTGTTTGTTTTTCGAATTTTGAATTTGAACTAACTAACTATGCTCACTTTTCATGGTATAATTGATTTTTCCTAACAAATGCAAGATATGTCCTTGGCCAACTGCACAGGGACAGACCAGATCCAGAAAACTCATGTTTTTTGGGCTTCCCTGAACCGGGGAACGTGAATATGTCTTTCTTTTTTGAATTTGAGCTCTATCTGCAATTTGCACTATTGATGGTATAAGTGATTTTTGCTAAGAAATGTGAGGTATGCCCTGGGCCAACTCCCCAGGGACAGATCAGATCCAGGAAACTCATTTTTTTGGGTTTCCCTTACCCAGGGGAATATGAATATGTCTTTTTTTTTAATTTGAGCTGTATCTCCAATTTTCACTTTACATCATATATGGGATTTTTCCTAACAAAATAAAGTTATACCCTGGGCCATCTCCAAAGGGACAGATCAGATCCTAAATATTCATGTTTTTTGGGCTTCCCTGACCTAGCGGAATATGAATATGTGTTTGTTTTTCGAATTTGAACTCTATCTCCTATGTTCACTTTTTATGGTATAATGGATTTTTCCTAACAAATGCGAGATATCAGTTGGGCCAGCTCCAAAGGGAGAGACCAGATCCAGAAAACTCTTTTTTTGGAGGGTTTCCCTGACCTGGGGGAACATAAATATGTGTTTCTTCTTCAAATTTGAGCTCTATCTGTAATTTGCACTTTTCATGGTATATGGGATTTTTCCTAACATATGCGAGATATGCTCTGGGCCAACTCCACAGGGACATATCCGAACCATAAAACTCATGTTTTTTGGGCTTCCCTGAACTGGGGAACGTGAATATGTCTTTCTTTTTCGAATTTGAGCTCTATCTGCAATTTGCACTATTGATGGTATAAGTGATTTTTCCTAAGAAATGCCAATTATGCCCTGGGCCAACTCCAAAGAGACAGATCAGATCCCAAAAACTCACGTTTTTTTTCAGTGTCCCCGACCTAGGGGAGCATGAAAACGTCTTTGTTTTTCGAATTTGACCTCTATCTGCAATTTGCAATATTGATGGTGTAAGGGATTTTTCCTAAGAAATGTGAGATATGCCCTGGGCCAACTCCACAGGGACAGATCAGATCAAGGAAACTAATGGTTTTTTTTTGGTTTTCCCTGACTTGGGGGAATATGAATATGACTTTCTTTTTCGAATTTGAGCTCTATCTGTAATTTGCACTTTTCATGGTATATGGGATTTTTCCTAACATATGCAAGTTATGCCCTTTGCCAACTCCAAAGGGACAGATCAGATCCCAAAAACTCACGTTTTTTTCGGTTTCCCCGACCCAGGGGAGCATGAATACGTCTTTGTTTTTCGAATTTGAGCTCTATCAGCAATTTGCACTATTGATGGAATAAGTGATTTTTCCTAACAAATGCGAGATATGCCCTGGGCCAACTCCAAAAAGACAGATCAGATCCAGGAAACTCATTTTTTTGGGTTTCCCTTACCCAGGGGAATATGAATATGTCTTTCTTTTTCGAATTTGAGCTCTATCTGCAATTTGCACTATTGATGGTATAAGTGATTTTTCCTAAGAAATGCGAGTTATGCCCTGGGCCAACTCCAAAGAGACAGATCTGATCCCAAAAACTCACGTTTTTTTCGTTTTCCCCGACCTAGGGGAGCATGAATACGTCTTTGTTTTTCGAATTTGACCTCTATCTGCAATTTGCAATATTGATGGTATAAGGCCAACTCCACAGGGACAGATCAGATCAAGGAAACTAATGTTTTTTTTTGTTTTCCCTGACTTGGGGGAATATGAATATGTCTTTCTTTTTCGAATTTGAGCTCTATCAGCAATTTGCAGTATTCATGGAATAAGAGATTTTTCCTAACAAATGCGAGATATGCCCTGGGCCAAGTCCAAAAAGACAGATCAGATCCCAAAAACTCAACTTTTTTGGGCTTCCCTGACCTAGGGGAACATGAATATGTGCTTGTTTTTCGAATTTGAGCTCTATTTGCAATTTTCACTTTTCATGGTATATGGGATTTTTCCTAACAAATGCAAGATATGCCATGCGCCAACTGCACAGGGAAAGATCAGGTCCCGAAAATGAATATGTCTTTCTTTTTTGAATTTGAGCTCTATCTCCAATTTGCACGATTGATGGTATAAACGATTTTTCCTAACAAATGTGAGATATCTCCTGGGCCAACTGCACAGGGACAGATAAGATCCAGAAAACTCATGTATTTTTGGGTTTCCCTGAGCCGACGGAACATGAATATGTCTCTGTTTTTCGAATTTGAGCTCTATCTCCAATTTTCACTTCTCATGGTATAAAGGATTTTTCTTGACAAATTCGAGATATGCCGTGGCCAAACTCCAAAGGGACAGATCAGATTCCGAAAACTCATGTTTTTGTGGGCTTCCCTGACCCGGGAGAACATGAATATGTCTTTGTTTTTCGAATTTGACCTCTATCTGCAATTTTCAATATTGATGGTATAATGGATTTTTCCTAACAAATGCGAGTTATACCCTGGGCCAAGTCGAAAGGGACAGATCAGATCCTAAATATTCATGTTTTTTTGGGCTTCCCTGACGTAGGGGAATATGAATATGTGTTTGTTTTTCAAATTTCGAATTTGAACTAACTAACTATGTTCACTTTTCATGGTATAATGGATTTTTCCAAACAAATGCGAGATATCTCCTGGGCCAACTGCACAGGGACAGATAAGATCCATAAAACTCATGTATTTTTGGGTTTCCCTAACCAGGGGGAACATGGATCTCTCTTTGTTTTTCGAATTTTAGCTCTATCTGCAATTTGCACTTTTCATGATATAAGAGATTTTTCCTAACAAATGCGAGATATGCCCTGGGCCAACTCCACAGGGACAGACCAGATCCAGAAAACTCTTTTTGGAGGGCTTCCCAGACCCGGGGGAATATGAATATGTCTTTCTTTTTCGAATTTGAGCTCTATCAGCAATTTGCACTATTGATGGAATAAGTGATTTTTCCTAACAAATGCGAGATATGCCCTAGGCCAACTCCAAAAAGACAGATCAGATCAAGGAAACTCTTTTTTTTTGGTTTCCCTTACCCAGGGGAATATGAATATGTCTTTTTTTTTTTATTTGAGCTGTATCTCCAATTTTCACTTTACATCATATATGGGATTTTTCCTAACAAAATAAAGTTATACCCCTGGCCATCTCCAAAGGGACAGATCAGATCCTAAATATTCATGTTTTTGGGCTTCCCTGACCCAGCGGAATGTGAATATGTGTTTGTTTTTCGAATTTGAGCTCTATCTCCTATGTGCACTTTTCAAGGTATAATGGATTTTTTCTAACAAATGCGAGATATGAGTTGGGCCAACTCCAAAGGGAGAGACCAGATCCAGAAAACTCTTTTTTTGGAGGGTTTCCGTGACCTGCGGGAACATAAATATGTGTTTCTTCTTCAAATTTGAGATCTATCTGTAATTAGCACTTTACATTGTATAAGTGATTTTTCCTAAGAAATGTGAGATATGCCCTGGGCCAAGTCCAAAGGGACAGATCAGATCCCAAAACCCCATGTTTTTTGGGCTTCCCTGACCCAGGAGAACATGAATATGTCTTTCTTTTTCGAATTTGACCTCTATCTCCAATTTCCACTTCTCATGGATTTTTCCTAACAAATGTGAGTTATACCCTGGGCCAACTGCACAGGGACAGATCAGATCCCAGAAACTCACGGTTTTTTTGGTTTCCCTGACCAGGGGGCACATGAATATATCTTTGTTCTTCAAATTTGACCTCTATCTGCAATTTGCAATATTGATGGTACAAGGGATTTTTCCTAACAAATGCGAGATATGCCCTGGGCCAACTCCACAGGGATAGATCAGATGCCGAAAACTCATGTTTTTTGGGTTTCCCTGACCCAGGGGAATATGAATATGACTTTCTTTTTCGAATTTGAGCTCTATCTGCAATTTGCACTATTGATGGTATAAGTGATTTTTCCTAAGAAATGTGAGATATGCCCTTGGCCAACTCCACAGGGAAAGATCAGATCCAGGAAACTCATGTTTTTTGGGCTTCCCTGACCCAGGGGAATATGAATATGTCTTTTTTTTAAATTTGAGCTCTATCTCCAATTTTCACTTTTCATCATATATGGGATTTTTCCTAACAAAAGCGAGTTATACCCCGGGCCATGTCCACAGGGACAGATCAGATCCAGGAAACTCATGTTTTTTGGGCTTCCCTGACCCGGGAGAACATGAATATGTCTTTGTTTTTCGAATTTGACCTCTATCTGCAATTTTCAATATTGATGGTATAATGGATTTTTCCTAACAAATGCGAGTTATACCCTGGGCCAAGTCGAAAGGGACAGATCAGATCCTAAATATTCATTTTATTTTTTTGCTTCCCTGACGTAGGGGAATATGAATATGTGTTTGTTTTTCGAATTTTGAATTTGAACTAACTAACTATGCTCACTTTTCATGGTATAATTGATTTTTCCTAACAAATGCAAGATATGTCCTTGGCCAACTGCACAGGGACAGACCAGATCCAGAAAACTCATGTTTTTTGGGCTTCCCTGAACCGGGGAACGTGAATATGTCTTTCTTTTTTGAATTTGAGCTCTATCTGCAATTTGCACTATTGATGGTATAAGTGATTTTTGCTAAGAAATGTGAGGTATGCCCTGGGCCAACTCCCCAGGGACAGATCAGATCCAGGAAACTCATTTTTTTGGGTTTCCCTTACCCAGGGGAATATGAATATGTCTTTTTTTTTAATTTGAGCTGTATCTCCAATTTTCACTTTACATCATATATGGGATTTTTCCTAACAAAATAAAGTTATACCCTGGGCCATCTCCAAAGGGACAGATCAGATCCTAAATATTCATGTTTTTTGGGCTTCCCTGACCTAGCGGAATATGAATATGTGTTTGTTTTTCGAATTTGAACTCTATCTCCTATGTTCACTTTTTATGGTATAATGGATTTTTCCTAACAAATGCGAGATATCAGTTGGGCCAGCTCCAAAGGGAGAGACCAGATCCAGAAAACTCTTTTTTTGGAGGGTTTCCCTGACCTGGGGGAACATAAATATGTGTTTCTTCTTCAAATTTGAGCTCTATCTGTAATTTGCACTTTTCATGGTATATGGGATTTTTCCTAACATATGCGAGATATGCTCTGGGCCAACTCCACAGGGACATATCCGAACCATAAAACTCATGTTTTTTGGGCTTCCCTGAACTGGGGAACGTGAATATGTCTTTCTTTTTCGAATTTGAGCTCTATCTGCAATTTGCACTATTGATGGTATAAGTGATTTTTCCTAAGAAATGCCAATTATGCCCTGGGCCAACTCCAAAGAGACAGATCAGATCCCAAAAACTCACGTTTTTTTTCAGTGTCCCCGACCTAGGGGAGCATGAAAACGTCTTTGTTTTTCGAATTTGACCTCTATCTGCAATTTGCAATATTGATGGTGTAAGGGATTTTTCCTAAGAAATGTGAGATATGCCCTGGGCCAACTCCACAGGGACAGATCAGATCAAGGAAACTAATGGTTTTTTTTTGGTTTTCCCTGACTTGGGGGAATATGAATATGACTTTCTTTTTCGAATTTGAGCTCTATCTGTAATTTGCACTTTTCATGGTATATGGGATTTTTCCTAACATATGCAAGTTATGCCCTTTGCCAACTCCAAAGGGACAGATCAGATCCCAAAAACTCACGTTTTTTTCGGTTTCCCCGACCCAGGGGAGCATGAATACGTCTTTGTTTTTCGAATTTGAGCTCTATCAGCAATTTGCACTATTGATGGAATAAGTGATTTTTCCTAACAAATGCGAGATATGCCCTGGGCCAACTCCAAAAAGACAGATCAGATCCAGGAAACTCATTTTTTTGGGTTTCCCTTACCCAGGGGAATATGAATATGTCTTTCTTTTTCGAATTTGAGCTCTATCAGCAATTTGCACTGTTAATGGAATAAGTGATTTTTCCTAACTAATGCGAGATATGCCCTGGGCCAAGTCCAAAAAGACAGATCAGATCCCAAAAACTCAACTTTTTTGGGCTTCCCTGACCTAGGGGAACATGAATATGTGCTTGTTTTTCGAATTTGAGCTCTAATTGCAATTTGCACTTTTCATGGTATATGGGATTTTTCCTAACAAATGCAAGATATGCCATGCGCCAACTGCACAGGGAAAGATCAGGTCCCGAACATGAATTTGTCTTTCTTTTTCGAATTTGACATCTATCTGCAATTTTCAATATTGATGGTATAATGGATTTTTCCTAACAAATGCGAGTTATACCCTGGGCCAAGTCGAAAAGGACAGATCAGATCCTAAATATTCATGTTTTTTTGGGCTTCCCTGACGTAGGGGAATATGAATATGTGTTTGTTTTTCGAATTTCGAATTCGAACTAACTAACTATGTTCACTTTTCATGGTATAATGGATTTTTCCAAACAAATGCGAGATATGTCCTGGGTCAACGGCACAGGGACAGATAAGATCCAGAAAACTCATGTATTTATGGGTTTCCCTAACCCGGGGGAACATGGATCTCTCTTTGTTTTTCGAATTTTAGCTCTATCTGCAATTTGCACTTTTCATGGTATAAGGGATTTTTCCTAACAAATGCGAGATATGCCCTGGGCCAACTCCACAGGGACAGACCAGATCCAGAAACCTCTTTTTGGTGGGCTTCCCAGACCCAGGGGAACATAAATATGTGTTTGTTCTTCAAATTTGAGTTCAATCTGCAATTTGCACTTTTGATTGTATAAGGAATTTTTCCTAACAAATGCGAGATATGCTCTGGGCCAACTCCACAGGGACAGATCAGATGCTGGGTTTTTTGGGTTTCCCTGACCCAGGGGAATATGAATATGTCTTTCTTTTTCGAATTTGAGCTCTATCAGCAATTTGCACTATTGATGGAATAAGTGATTTTTCCTAACAAATGCGAGATATGCCCTGGGCCAACTCCACAGGGACAGATCAGATCCAGGAAACTCATGTTCTTTGGGCTTCCCTGACCCGGGGGAATTTGCACTTTTCATGGTATATGGGATTTTTCCAAACAAATGCGAGTTATGCCGAGGGCCAACTCCACAGGGACAGATCAGATCCCAAAAACTCATGTTTTTTGGAGTTTCCCTAACCCGGGGGAACATGAATTTGTCTTTGTTTTTCGAATTTGATCTCTGTCTCCTATTTTTATGGTATAATGGATTTTTCCTAACAAATGCGAGGTATCAGTTGGGCCAACTCCAAAGGGAGAGACCAGATCCAGAAAACTCTTTTTTTGGAGGGTTTCCGTGACCTGGGGGAACATAAATATGTGTTTCTTCTTCAAATTTGAGCTCTATCTGTAATTTGCACTTTTCATGGTATATGGGATTTTTCCACAGGGACAGACCAGATCCAGAAAACTCTTTTTGGAGGGCTTCCCAGACCCGGGGGAACATAAATATGTGTTTGTTCTTCAAATTTGAGTTCAATCTGCAATTTGCACTTTTGATTGTATAAGGAATTTTTCCTAACAAATGCGAGATATGCTCTGGGCCAACTCCACAGGGACAGATCAGATGCTGGGTTTTTTGGGTTTCCCTGACCCAGGGGAATATGAATATGTCTTTCTTTTTCGAATTTGAGCTCTATCAGCAATTTGCACTATTGATGGAATAAGTGATTTTTCCAAACAAATGCGAGATATGCCCTGGGTCAACTAAAAAAAGACAGATCAGATCCAGGAAACTCATTTTTTTGGGTTTCCCTTACCCAGGGGAATTTGAATATGTCTTTCTTTTTCGAATTTGAGCTCTATCTGCAATTTGCACTATTGATGGTATAAGGGATTTTTCCTAAGAAATGTGAGATATGCCCTGGGCCAACTCCACAGGGACAGATCAGATCCAGGAAACTCATGTTTTTTGGGCTTCCCTGATCCAGGAGAATATGAATATGTCTTTTTTTTTTAAATTTGAGCTCTTTCTCCAATTTTCACGTTTCATCATATATGGGATTTTTCCTAACAAAAGCGAGTTATACCCCGGGCCATGTCCAAAGGGACAGATCAGATCCTAAATATTCATGTTTTTTTGCTCTTCCCTGACCCAGGGGATTATGAATATGTGTTTGTTTTTTGAATTTGAGCTCTATCTCCTATGTGCACTTTTCAAGCTATAATGGATTTTTCCTAACAAATGCGAGATATGAGTTGGGCCAACTCCAAAGGGAGAGACCAGATCCAGGAAACTCTTTTTTTGCAGGGTTTCCCTTACCCGGGGGAACATGAATTTGTCTTTGTTTTTCGAAGTTGATCTCTGTCTCCTATTTTTATGGTATAATGGATTTTTCCTAACAAATGAGAGGTATCAGTTGGGCCAACTCCAAAGGGAGAGACTAGATCCAGAAAACTCTTTATTTGGAGGGTTTCCCTGACCTGGGGGAACATAAATATGTGTTTCTTCTTCAAATTTGAGCTCTATCTGTAATTTGCACTTTTCATGGTATATGGGATTTTTCCTAACATATGCGAGATATGCTCTGGGCCAACTCCACAGGGACATATCCGAACCATAAAACTCATGTTTTTTGGGCTTCCCTGAACCGGGGAACGTGAATATGTCTTTCTTTTTCGAATTTGAGCTCTATCTGCAATTTGCACTATTGATGGTATAAGTGATTTTTCCTAAGAAATGCCAGTTATGCCCTGGGCCAACTCCAAAGAGACAGATCAGATCCCAAAAATTCACGTTTTTTTCGGTTTCCCCGACCTAGGGGAGCATGAATACGTCTTTGTTTTTCGAATTTGACCTCTATCTGCAATTTGCAATATTGATGGTATAAGGGATTTTTCCTAAGAAATGTGAGATATGCCCTGGGCCAACTCCACAGGGACAGATCAGATCAAGGAAACTAATGTGTTTTTTTTGTTTTCCCTGACTTGGGGGAATATGAATATGTCTTTCTTTTTTGAATTTGAGCTCTATCAGCAATTTGCACTATTGATGGAATAAGAGATTTTTCCTAACAAATGCGAGATATGCCCTGGGCCAACTCCAAAAAGACAGATCAGATCCCAAAAACTCAGCTTTTTTGGGCTTCCCTGACCTAGGGGAACATGAATATGTGCTTGTTTTTCGAATTTGAGCTCTATTTGCACTTTTCATGATATAAGGGATTTTTCCTAACAAATGCGAGATATGCCCTGGGCCAACTCCACAGGGACAGACCAGATCCAGAAAACTCTTTTTGGAGGGCTTCCCAGACCCGGGGGAACATTAATATGTGTTTGTTCTTCAAATTTGAGTTCAATCTGCAATTTGCACTTTTGATTGTATAAGGAATTTTTCCTAACAAATGCGAGATATGCTCTGGGCCAACTCCACAGGGACAGATCAGATGCTGGGTTTTTTGGGTTTCCCTGACCCAGGGGAATATGAATATGTCTTTCTTTTTCGAATTTGAGCTCTATCAGCAATTTGCACTATTGATGGAATAAAGATTTTTCCTAACATATGCGAGATATGCCCTAGGCCAACTCCAAAAAGACAGATCAGATCAAGGAAACTCTTTTTTTTGGTTTCCCTTACCCAGGGGAATATGAATATGTCTTTTTTTTTAAATTTGAGCTGTATCTCCAATTTTCACTTTACATCATATATGGGATTTTTCCTAACAAAATAAAGTTATACCCCTGGCCATCTCCAAAGGGACAGATCAGATCCTAAATATTCATGTTTTTGGGCTTCCCTGACCCAGCGGAATATGAATATGTGTTTGTTTTTCGAATTTGAGCTCTATCTTCTATGTGCACTTTTCAAGGTATAATGGATTTTTTTTGGTTTTCCCTGACTTGGGGGAATATGAATATGTCTTTCTTTTTCGAATTTGAGCTCTATCAGCAATTTGCACTGTTAATGGAATAAGTGATTTTTCCTAACAAATGCGAGATATGCCCTGGGCCAAGTCCAAAAAGACAGATCAGATCCCAAAAACTCAACTTTTTTGGGCTTCCCTGACCTAGGGGAACATGAATATGTGCTTGTTTTTCGAATTTGAGCTCTAATTGCAATTTGCACTTTTCATGGTATATGGGATTTTTCCTAACAAATGCAAGATATGCCATGCGCCAACTGCACAGGGAAAGATCAGGTCCCAAACATGAATATGTCTTTCTTTTTCGAATTTGACATCTATCTGCAATTTTCAATATTGATGGTATAATGGATTTTGTTGTGATTCAGGGTCAGCCTGTGGGTTCAGCAGTTGGGTCGGATGACTCGGATGACTCAGATGAGGGGGAGGAGGGGGGGTGTTGAAGAAGAACTTGCTGATGATGGCTTGGAGGCTCCGCAGAGCCCTCAGCCAGGCCCCTCTTACTTGGTGGAGACCCAGCTGCGTGAGCTCGACAGTGTGGATGAAGATGACCCACAGCTGGCCCTGTTCAAGGACGCCCGACGCAGGAGGCAGTCAAGTAGGAGCAAGCAGAGAAAGGCTGTGGGACTTCTTGGAAGGAGGCAAAGAGAGGCCACGCCCTGAACTCTTATAAAGGGAGTGTTTGGGGGAGGGCTGGTTTGCTGAAAGCAACCGCTCCGATAGAGGATCAAAGCTCCGGTATCTTGTTTCATGTTTTGTTGTTTGTTTGTGTAATAAATTTGGCAGACGAATTCCAGCCTCTGCCATTTGTACAGGGGTTGCCTTTCTGCAAGGCCGGTAGCAGGCTGGTACAGAACAGTTTGCTTTCAGCCTCCCACCCCTTACTAATATTATGGAGCAGCTACGTGCCGAGAATGCCCAGCTCACCCAGCAACTCACTTTGCTGGCAGCTCAGGTGGCTCAACTGCAAGCTCAGGTTCATGCTGCACCCCCACCCAGGAGAAAATGCCAAGTTGCAATGCCGGATAAATTTACAGGTACTCCAGAACTGTTTCCTGCTTTCCTGGGACAATGCCAGCTCTTTATCAGCGTGAGAGCAGCTGATTTCCCCACTGACCGGGATAAGGTGGGGTTTGTGTTAAGCCTTCTTTCGGGTGATGCAGCTCGTTGGGGCATGCCTCTGCTGGCTCAACCTAGCCCATTGTTGGACAACTTTGTGGGGTTTTGTGATCATATGCGTCTGATGTATGAGGACCCTATTAAGACGCAGACTGCCACTCGACGTTTGAAAGCTCTGAGGCAGGGTCAACGCCCCCTACAGGGCTATATCAGCGATTTCCGGCTGCTTAGCCAGGATTCCGCCTGGATTGAGGCTGCGCTCGTGGATGCCTTCCAGGATGGATTGTCGGAGGAGATGTTGGATGAGCTGGCCCGTGTGGATATTCCCTCAGACCTGAATGGGCTGATCCATCTCTGCCTGCGGATCGATGCTCGGTTGCAGCAGCGAAGGAGTCGCCGTGCCACCCCACAGACCCCTGCCGCCCCTGTTGTGCGTGAGCCCCCAGTTCAAAGGGAGGAGCCAATGGAGCTGGGTGCCGCCAGGTCTCGTCTATCGGTGACTGAAATGAACAGACGACGATCGGGGGGGTTGTGTTTTTACTGTGGGGACCCTGGACATTTGGCTTCTTTTTGCCCAAAGAAGCGACAGCGGGCATCAGTGACCGAGCCTGCCCCGAGAAAGTCCCCTACTTTTCTGTCGGGAAACGCCCCGAGCCCGATCTAGACGGTGTGATAGATCGGGCGTCCCACAACAACACTGAGCGACGTCTTTCCGATGCTGCCTGTGGACCTCCACGGCATTTGATTTTGGAGGCACGTCTGATCCTTCCTGGCAAGCCAGAGGGGATTCCAGTCCATGCCTTAATTGACTCTGGGGCCACCACAAATTTTATGGACTCAGCATTTGTGGCCAAATGGGCTGTTCCCCAGTGCCCGGTGGATCTGCCCATGTTAGTGGAGACTATCGATGGTCGAGTGCTCCTGTCTGGGCCTATTACGGCCGCCACGCAACCATTATGTATGGCCATCAGTTCCCATGTGGAGGCCATCCAGTTCTATATCACTTCAGATCTGCACTTCCCCGTGGTCTTGGGACTGGCGTGCCTCCGGGCGCATGACCCACAGATCTATTGGTCACAGAACTTGGTCACCTTCCCAAGCTTGCAGTGCGTGGACCACTCCCGCCATATCTGTGCCGGCCAGGTGGAGGGTTCCCCAGGGGTTTCCTTGCCTCCCGAACTGTCCGACTTTGCTGATGTGTTCAGCGAGTCAGAGGCGGATCAATTACCCCCGCACAGGCCCTATGACTGCCCCATTGATTTAGTCCCTGATGCGCCTCTCCCAGTGGGGCGTTTGTACTCCATGTCGGAGCCCGAGTTGGCTGCATTGCGGGACTTTCTGGAGAAGAATTTGGCTCGCGGTTTCATCCGGCCCTCGTCCTCGCCAGTGTCTGCACCCGTGCTCTTCGTCAAAAAGAAGTCGGGCGAATTACGGCTTTGCTGCGATTACCGCAAACTCAACGCCATCACGGTGTGCAACCGTTACCCGCTGCCCCTCATCCCCGAACTCTTGGACCGACTCCGGGAGGCTAAGATCTTCACGAAACTGGACCTGCGTGGAGCTTACAACCTCGTCAGGGTTCGGCCGGGTGATGAGTGGAAGACGGCGTTTGGTACTCGCTATGGACATTTTGAGTACACGGTGATGCCGTTTGGCCTGACCAACGCCCCCGCTGTGTTTCAGCATTTCATGAATGACATTTTCCGGGATTTGTTGGACCAGTTTGTCGTGATCTACTTGGACGACATCCTGATCTACTCCCCGTCGCGTGAGGTGCACCATCAGCATCTCCGTCAGGTCCTGCAGCGACTCCGAGAACATTGGCTGTTTGCCAAGTTGGAGAAGTGCCAGTTCTACCGGGTGACCATCGATTTCCTGGGTCACCGCATTTCTCCTGAGGGCATCGCCATGGAGCCGAGTAAGGTTGAGTCTTTGCAGAGTTGGGAACCCCCGCGTCGCGTGAAGGATGTTCAGCGACTTCTTGGATTTGCCAACTATTACCGAACTTTCATCCCTGGGTTTGCTGCCTTGACAGCACCCCTCACCCGGCTCCTGCAGAAGAAGACTCGGTTCCAGTGGAACGCACCAGAACAACAGGCTTTCCAGTCTTTGAAGGAAGCCTTCAAGAAGGAGCCCATCTTGAAGCATCCTGACCCGCAACGGCCGTTTGTCGTGGAGGCGGACGCCTCCGACATTGCCATTGGGGCAGTGTTACTCCAGGCAACGACGCCCAGCGGTACCCTTTTCCCTTGCGCGTATCATTCACGAAAACTGAACCCTTCGGAGCGCAATTATACAATCTGGGAGAAGGAGCTGCTGGCCATCAAAGCGGCGTTCGAGGCCTGGAGGCATCATCTGGAGGGAGCGCGGCATCAAATCGAGGTCCGGACGGACCATAAGAATCAGGAAAGCCTGCAGACCGCTCGGAATTTGAACCAACGCCAGATCCGGTGGTCTCTTTTCTTTGCGAGGTTTGACTTCCGGGTTCGGTACATACCAAGCGGGCACAATCAAAGAGCGGATGCTCTGTCCAGGAAGCCCGAATATTCCCGAGTGGAAGACAAGCTTCTGCCCAGGACAGTGATCCCCATCGAGTCTTTTGCTGCGGTACGGGAGCCGGTTGATATACGGGCTCGGATCCGGGAGGCACAGCAGCAGGAGGTGTGGGTGGCTCAGCGGAAGGAGGAGGTGGGGCCAGATTCTCCTTGGACGGTCACGGATGGACTCTTGTATTATCGTGACCGGCTCTATGTTCCGGGAGGGCCACTCAGGGGACTCATCCTCAGCCAGTGTCACGATAACCCGGCAGCGGGGCATTTTGGCCTGTTCAAGACCCTGAACCTGGTCTCCCGTACCTTCTGGTGGCCCCGAGTCCGACACGACGTCCAGTCCTATGTCACCTCCTGCATCCCATGCAGGCAGGCCAAGTCAGCGACAGGGGCCCCGCCTGGATTACTGCAGCCCTTGCCAACACCCAAAAGACCCTGGGGGGCAGTGTCCATGGACTTTCTGACGGATTTACCCCCATCCTCTGGTTTCACGACAGTGTATGTGGTGGTGGACATGCTGACCAAGATGGCGCACTTCATCCCCTGTCGCGGCTTACCGTCAGCCCGCGCCACTAGTCGTATGTTCATTCAGCAGGTGTATCGGCTGCACGGCCTCCCTGATAGAGTCGTCTCCAATAGGGGGGCCCAGTTTACAGCCCGCTTCTGGCAGGAGTTGATGCATGCGTTGGATATCAAGATTTGCCTCTCGTCCGCGCATCATCCTCAAACTGACGGGGGAACCGAGAAGGTCATCGGTATCCTGGAACAATATCTGCGCTGCTACGTCAATCTGCAGCAGAACAATTGGGTGGACTATCTGGCCATAGCTGAGTTTGCATTTAACAATTCGCAGCACACCTCCACACAGATGACACCGTTCTTGGCCAATGTGGGTTATCACCCCCGGTTTTTCCCCCTTTCTCCCGTGGACTCACCGGAGCCGGCAGCGAACGACTTCATGGCAGAGTTACAGGCGATCCATCGATTGGTGCGACGTCAGTTGGAGAAGGCCAAGGCCGATTACAAAAGGTTTGCTGATCGGTCAAGACGGGATACGCCTCCACTATCGGTGGGGGATCGGGTCTGGTTGTCCACCAGGAACCTACCGTCAACACGGCCGGTGAGAAAGTTAGATCACCGATATTTAGGACCGTTCCCAGTCGAGGCTGTCATCAATCCGGTCGCCTATCGCTTAACTCTGCCACGTTCCCTGCGCGTGCACCCAGTCTTTCATCGGTCTCTGTTGGTCCCCGAGCAACCGGCTTGTCCACTCTGCCGAGCGGAACCTCCCCCATCAGGACCTCGTGATGGAGGCAGCACCCCCGAGTACGAGGTCGCCAGCATCAGGGATTCCCGTTGGCTGAAAGGTCGTTTCCAGTACCTGATCGAATGGAAAGGTTACGGACCAGAGGACTTCACCTGGGAAGACGCGACCGCCGTTCATGCCCCTGCGTTGGTGACTGCTTTTCATGAACAATTCCCATCCCGTCCGCATCCGGATCGGCAGCCCCGGGGGAAGGGCCCTGCGGTGCGGGATAGTGTTGTGATTCAGGGTCAGCCTGTGGGTTCGGCAGTTGGGTCGGATGACTCGGATGACTCAGATGAGGGGGAGGAGGGGGGTGTTGAAGAAGAACTTGCTGATGATGGCTTGGAGGCTCCGCAGAGCCCTCAGCCAGGCCCCTCTTACTTGGTGGAGACCCAGCTGCGTGAGCTCGACAGTGTGGATGAAGATGACCCACAGCTGGCCCTGTTCAAGGACGCCCGACGCAGGAGGCAGTCAAGTAGGAGCAAGCAGAGAAAGGCTGTGGGACTTCTTGGAAGGAGGCAAAGAGAGGCCACGCCCTGAACTCTTATAAAGGGAGTGTTTGGGGGAGGGCTGGTTTGCTGAAAGCAACCGCTCCGATAGAGGATCAAAGCTCCGGTATCTTGTTTCATGTTTTGTTGTTTGTTTGTGTAATAAATTTGGCAGACGAATTCCAGCCTCTGCTGTTTGTACAGGGGTTGCCTTTCTGCAAGGCCGGTAGCAGGCTGGTACAGAACAGATTTTTCCTAACAAATGCGAGTTATACCCTGGGCCAAGTCGAAAGGGACAGATCAGATCCTAAGTATTCATGTTTTTTTGGGCTTCCCTGACGTAGGGGTTTATGAATATGTGTTTGTTTTTCAAATTTCGAATTTGAACTAACTAACTATGTTCACTTTTCATGGTATAATGGATTTTTCCAAACAAATGCGAGATATGTCCTGGGTCAACTGCACAGGGACAGATAACATCCAGAAAACTCATGTATTTATGGGTTTCCCTAACCCGGGGGAACATGGATCTCTCTTTGTTTTTCGAATTTTAGCTCTATCTGCAATTTGCACTTTTCATGGTATAAGGGATTTTTCCTAACAAATGCGAGATATGTCCTGGGCCAACTCCACAGGGACAGACCAGATCCAGAAACCTCTTTTTGGTGGGCTTCCCAGACCCGGGGGAACATAAATATGTGTTTGTTCTTCAAATTTGAGTTCAATCTGCAATTTGCACTTTTGATTGTATAAGGAATTTTTCCTAACAAATGCGAGATATGCTCTGGGCCAACTAGACAGGGACAGATCAGATGCTGGGTTTTTTGGGTTTCCCTGACCCAGGGGAATATGAATATGTCTTTCTTTTTCGAATTTGAGCTCTATCAGCAATTTGCACTATTGATGGAATAAGTGATTTTTCCTAACAAATGCGAGATATGCCCTGGGCCAACTCCACAGGGACAGATCAGATCCAGGAAACTCATGTTCTTTGGGCTTCCCTGACCCGGGGGAATTTGCACTTTTCATGGTATATGGGATTTTTCCAAACAAATGCGAGTTATGCCGAGGGCCAACTCCACAGGGACAGATCAGATCCCAAAAACTCATGTTTTTTGGAGTTTCCCTAACCCGGGGGAACATGAATTTGTCTTTGCTTTTCGAATTTGATCTCTGTCTCCTATTTTTATGGTATAATGGATTTTTCCTAACAAATGCGAGGTATCAGTTGGGCCAACTCCAAAGGGAGAGACCAGATTCCGAAAACTCATGTTTTTGTGGGCTTCCCTGACCCGGGAGAACATGAATATGTCTTTGTTTTTCGAATTTGACCTCTATCTGCAATTTTCAATATTGATGGTATAATGGATTTTTCCTAACAAATGAGAGGTATCCGTTGGGCCAAATCCAAAGGGACAGACCAGATCCAGAAAACTCTTTTTTTGGAGTGTTTCCCTGACCTGGGGGAACATAAATATGTGTTTCTTCTTCAAATTTGAGCTCTATCTGTAATTTGCACTTTTCATGGTATATGGGATTTTTCCACAGGGACGGACCAGATCCAGAAAACTCTTTTTGGAGGGCTTCCTAGACCCGGGGGAACATAAATATGTGATTGTTCTTCAAATTTGAGTTCAATCTGCAATTTGCACTTTTGATTGTATAAGGAATTTTTCCTAACAAATGCGAGATATGCTCTGGGCCAACTCCACAGGGACAGATCAGATGCTGGGTTTTTTGGGTTTCCCTGACCCAGGGGAATATGAATATGTCTTTCTTTTTCGAATTTGAGCTCTATCTGCAATTTGCACTATTGATGATATAAGGGATTTTTCCTAAGAAATGTGAGATATGCCCTTGGCCATCTCCAAAGGGACAGATCAGATCCTAAATATTCATGTTTTTGGGCTTCCCTGACCCAGCGGAATATGAATATGTGTTTGTTTTTCGAATTTGAGCTCTATCTCCTATGTGCACTTTTCAAGGTATAATGGATTTTTTCTAACAAATGCGAGATATGAGTTGGGCCAACTCCAAAGGGAGAGACCAGATCCAGAAAACTCTTTTTTTGGAGGGTTTCCGTGACCTGCGGGAACATAAATATGTGTTTCTTCTTCAAATTTGAGATCTATCTGTAATTTGCACTTTTCATTGTATAAGTGATTTTTCCTAAGAAATGTGAGATATGCCCTGGGCCAAGTCCAAAGGGACAGATCAGATCCCAAAACCCCATGTTTTTTGGGCTTCCCTGACCCAGGAGAACATGAATATGTCTTTCTTTTTCGAATTTGACCTCTATCTCCAATTTCCACTTCTCATGGATTTTTCCTAACAAATGTGAGTTATACCCTGGGCCAACTGCACAGGGACAGATCAGATCCCAGAAACTCACGGTTTTTTTGGTTTCCCTGACCAGGGGGCACATGAATATATCTTTGTTCTTCAAATTTGACCTCTATCTGCAATTTGCAATATTGATGGTACAAGGGATTTTTCCTAACAAATGCGAGATATGCCCTGGGCCAACTCCACAGGGATAGATCAGATGCCGAAAACTCATGTTTTTTGGGTTTCCCTGACCCAGGGGAATATGAATATGACTTTCTTTTTCGAATTTGAGCTCTATCTGCAATTTGCACTATTGATGGTATAAGTGATTTTTCCTAAGAAATGTGAGATATGCCCTTGGCCAACTCCACAGGGACAGATCAGATCCAGGAAACTCATGTTTTTTGGGCTTCGCTGACCCAGGGGAATATGAATATGTCTTTTTTTTTAAATTTGAGCTCTATCTCCAATTTTCACTTTTCATTATATATGGGATTTTTCCTAACAAAAGCGAGTTATACCCCGGGCCATGTCCAAAGGGACAGATCAGATCCTAAATATTCATGTTTTTTTGCTCTTCCCTGACCCAGGGGAATATGAATATGTGTTTGTTTTTCGAATTTGAGCTCTATCTCCTATGTGCACTTTTCAAGCTATAATGGATTTTTCCTCACAAATGCGAGATATGAGTTGGGCCAACTCCAAAGGGAGAGACCAGATCCAGGAAACTCTTTTTTTTGCAGGGTTTCCCTGACCCGGGGGAACATAAATATGTGATTGTTATACAAATTTGAGCTCTATCTGCAATTTGCACTTTTCATGGTATATGGGATTTTTCCAAACAAATGCGAGTTATGCCCAGGACCAACTCCACAGGGACAGATCAGATCCCAAAAACTCATGTTTTTTTGGGTTTCCCTAACCCGGGGGAACATGAATTTGTCTTTGTTTTTCGAATTTGATCTCTGTCTCCTATTTTTATGGTATAATGGATTTTTCCTAACAAATGCGAGGTATCCGTTGGGCCAAATCCAAAGGGACAGACCAGATCCAGAAAACTCTTTTTTTGGAGGGTTTCCCTGACCTGGGGGAACATAAATATGTGTTTCTTCTTCAAATTTGAGCTCTATCTGTAATTTGCACTTTTCATGGTATATGGGATTTTTCCACAGGGACAGACCAGATCCAGAAAACTCTTTTTGGAGGGCTTCCCAGACCCGGGGGAACATAAATATGTGTTTGTTCTTCAAATTTGAGTATGTCTTTCTTTTTCAAATTTGAGCTCTATCTGCAATTTGCACTATTGATGGTATACGTGATTTTTCCTAAGAAATGTGAGATATGCCCTGGGCCAACTCCACAGGGACATATCCGAACCATAAAACTCATGTTTTTTGGGCTTCCCTGAACCGGGGAACGTGAATATGTCTTTCTTTTTCGAATTTGAGCTCTATCTGCAATTTTCAATATTGATGGTATAATGGATTTTTCCTAACATATGCGAGATATGCTCTGGGCCAACTCCACAGGGACAGATCAGATTCCGAAAACTCATGTTTTTGTGGGCTTCCCTGACCCGGGAGAACATGAATATGTCTTTGTTTTTCGAATTTGACCTCTATCTGCAATTTTCAATATTGATGGTATAATGGATTTTTCCTAACAAATGCGAGTTATACCCTGGGCCAAGTCGAAAGGGACAGATCAGATCCTAAATATTCATTATTTTTTTTTGCTTCCCTGACGTAGGGGAATATGAATATGTGTTTGTTTTTCGAATTTTGAATTTGAGCTAACTAACTATGCTCACTTTTCCTAGTATAATTGATTTTTCCTAACAAATGCGAGATATGTCCTGGGCCAACTGCACAGGGACAGATAAGATCCAGAAAAGTCATGTATTTTGGGGTTTCCCTAACCCGGGGGAACATGAATATGTCTTTGTTTTTCGAATTTTAGCTCTATTTGCAATTTGCACTTTTCATGGTATAAGGGATTTTTCCTAACAAATGCGAGATATGTCCTGGGCCAACTCCACAGGGACAGACCAGATCCAGAAAACTCATGTTTTTTGGGCTTCCCTGAACCAGGGAACGTGAATATGTCCTTCTTTTTCGAATTTGAGCTCTATCTCCAATTTCCACTTTTCATGGTATATGGGATTTTTCCTAACATATGCGAGATATGCTCTGGGCCAACTCCACAGGGACATATCCGAACCATAAAACTCATGTTTTTTGGGCTTCCCTGAACCGGGGAACGTGAATATGTCTTTCTTTTTTGAATTTGAGCTCTATCTGCAATTTGCACTATTGATGGTATAAGTGATTTTTGCTAAGAAATGTGAGGTATGCCCTGGGCCAACTCCCCAGGGACAGATCAGATCCAGGAAACTCATTTTTTTTGGTTTCCCTTACCCAGGGGAATATGAATATGTCTTTTTTTTTAATTTGAGCTGTATCTCCAATTTTCACTTTACATCATATATGGGATTTTTCCTAACAAAATAAAGTTATACCCTGGGTCATCTCCAAAGGGAAAGATCAGATCCTAAATATTCATGTTTTTTGGGCTTCCATGACCCAGGGGAATATGAATATGTGTTTGTTTTTCGAATTTGAACTCTATCTCCTATGTTCACTTTTTATGCTATAATGGATTTTTCCTAACAAATGCGAGATATGAGTTGGGCCAACTCCAAAGGGAGAGACCAGATCCAGGAAACTCTTTTTTTGCAGGGTTTCCCTGACCCGGGGGAACGTAAATATGTGATTGTTATACAAATTTGAGCTCTATCTGCAATTTGCACTTTTCATGGTATATGGGATTTTTCCAAACAAATGCGAGTTATGCCCAGGGCCAACTCCACAGGGACAGATCAGATCCCAAAAACTCATGTTTTTTTCGGTTTCCCTGACCCGGGGGAACATGAATTTGTCTTTGTTTTTCGAATTTGATCTCTGTCTCCTATTTTTATGGTATAATGGATTTTTCCTAACAAATGCAAGGTATGAGTTGGGCCAACTCCAAAGGGAGAGACCAGATCCAGAAAACTCTTTTTTTGGAGGGTTTCCGTGACCTGGGGGAACATAAATATGTGTTTCTTCTTCAAATTTGAGCTCTATCTGTAATTTGCACTTCTCATGGTATAAGGGATTTTTCCTAACAAATGCGTGTTATGCCCTGGGCCAACTCCACAGGGACAGATCAGATCCAGGAAACCCATGTTTTTTTGGTTTCCCTGACCCTGGGGAACATGAATATGTCTTTGTTTTTCGAATTTGAGCACTATCTCCTATGTGCACTTTTCATGGTATATGGGATTTTTCCAAACAAATGCAAGTTATACCCTGGGCCAACTCCAAAGGGACACATCAGATCCTAAATATTCATGTTTTTTTGGGCTTCCCTGACCCAGGGGAAAATGAATATGTGTTTGTTTTTCAAATTTGAACTCTATCTCCTATGTTCACTTTTTATGGTATAATGGATTTTTCCTAACAAATGCGAGATATCAGTTGGGCCAACTCCAAAGGGAGAGACCAGATCCAGAAAACTCTTTTTTTGGAGGGTTTCCCTGACCTGGGGGAACATAAATATGTGTTTCTTCTTCAAATTTGAGCTCTATCTGTAATTTGCACTTTTCATGGTATATGGGATTTTTCCTAACATATGCAAGTTATGCCCTTTGCCAACTCCAAAGGGACAGATCAGATCCCAAAAACTCACGTTTTTTTTGGTTTCCCAGACCCAGGGGAGCATGAATACGTCTTTGTTTTTCGAATTTGAGCTCTATCTGCAATTTGCACTATTGATGGTATAAGTGATTTTTCCTAAGAAATGCCAGTTATGCCCTGGGCCAACTCCAAAGAGACAGATCAGATCCCAAAAACTCACATTTTTTTCGGTTTCCCCGACCTAGGGGAGCATGAAAACGTCTTTGTTTTTCGAATTTGACCTCTATCTGCAATTTGCAATATTGATGGTATAAGGGATTTTTCCTAAGAAATGTGAGATATGCCCTGGGCCAACTCCACAGGGACAGATCAGATCAAGGAAACTAATGTTTTTTTTTCTGTTTTCCCTGACTTGGGGGAATATGAATATGTCTTTCATTTTCGAATTTGAGCTCTATCAGCAATTTGCACTATTGATGGAATAAGTGATTTTTCCTAACAAATGTGAAATATGCCCTGGGCCAACTCCAAAAAGACAGATCAGATCCCAAAAACTCAACTTTTTTGGGCTTCCCTGACCTAGGGGAACATGAATATGTGCTTGTTTTTCGAATTTGAGCTCTATTTGCACTTTTCATGATATAAGGGATTTTTCCTAACAAATGCGAGATATGCCCTGGGCCAACTCCACAGGGACAGACCAGATCCAGAAAACTCTTTTTGGAGGGCTTCCCAGACCCGGGGGAACATTAATATGTGTTTGTTCTTCAAATTTGAGTTCAATCTGCAATTTGCACTTTTGATTGTATAAGGAATTTTTCCTAACAAATGCGAGATATGCTCTGGGCCAACTCCTCAGGGACAGATCAGATGCTGGGTTTTTTGGGTTTCCCTGACCCAGGGGAATATGAATATGTCTTTCTTTTTCGAATTTGAGCTCTATCAGCAATTTGCACTATTGATGGAATAAGTGATTTTTCCTAACAAATGCGAGATATGCCCTAGGCCAACTCCAAAAAGACAGATCAGATCAAGGAAACTCTTTTTTTTTGGTTTCCCTTACCCAGGGGAATATGAATATGTCTTTTTTTTTTTTAATTTGAGCTGTATCTCCAATTTTCACTTTACATCATATATGGGATTTTTCCTAACAAAATAAAGTTATACCCCTGGCCATCTCCAAAGGGACAGATCAGATCCTAAATATTCATGTTTTTGGGCTTCCCTGACCCAGCGGAATATGAATATGTGTTTGTTTTTCGAATTTGAGCTCTATCTCCTATGTGCACTTTTCAAGGTATAATGGATTTTTTCTAACAAATGCGAGATATGAGTTGGGCCAACTCCAAAGGGAGAGACCAGGTCCAGAAAACTCTTTTTTTGGAGGGTTTCCGTGACCTGCGGGAACATAAATATGTGTTTCTTCTTCAAATTTGAGATCTATCTGTAATTTGCACTTTTCATTTTATAAGTGATTTTTCCTAAGAAAAATCTGGGCCAACTGCACAGGGACACATCAGATCACAAAAACCCATGTTTTTTTGGGTTTCCCTGACTTGGAGGAACATGAATATGTTTTTGTTTTTCGAATTTGACCTCTATCTGCAATTCGGAATATTGATGGTATAAGGGATTTTTCCTAAGAAATGTGAGATATGACCTGGGCCAACTCCACAGGGACATATCCGAACCATAAAACTCATGTTTTTTGGGCTTCCCTGACCCAGGGGAATATGAATATGTCTTTTTTTTTAATTTGAGCTCTATCTCCCATTTTCACTTTTCATCATATATGGGATTTTTCCTAACAAAAGCGAGTTATACCCCGGGCCATGTCCAAAGGGACAGATCAGATCCTAAATATTCATGTTTTTTTGCTCTTCCCTGACCCAGGGGAATATGAATATGTGTTTGTTTTTCGAATTTGAGCTCTATCTCCTATGTGCACTTTTCAAGCCATAATGGATTTTTCCTAACAAATGCGAGATATGAGTTGGGCCAACTCCAAAGGGAGAGACCATATCCAGGAAACTCTTTTTTTGCAGGGTTTCCCTGACCCGGGGGAACGTAAATATGTGATTGTTATACAAATTTGAGCTCTATCTGCAATTTGCACTTTTCATGGTATATGGGATTTTTCCAAACAAATGAGAGTTATGCCCAGGACCAACTCCACAGGGACAGATCAGATCCCAAAAACTCATGTTTTTTTGGGTTTCCCTGACCCAGGGCAACATGAATTTGTCTTTGTTTTTTGAATTTGATCTCTGTCTCCTATTTTTATGGTATAATGGATTTTTCCTAACAAATGCGAGGTATCCGTTGGGCCAACTCCAAAGGGAGAGACCAGATCCAGAAAACTCTTTTTTGGGAGGGTTTCCGTGACCTGGGGGAACATAAATATGTGTTTCTTCTTCAAATTTGAGCTCTATCTGTAATTTGCACTTTTCATGGTATATGGGATTTTTCCTAACATATGCAAGTTATGTTGTTGTTAGTTGCGAAGTTGTGTCCGACCCATCGCGACCCTATGGACAATGTTCCTCCAGGCCTTCCTGTCCTCTACCATTTTCTGGAGTTATGCCCTGGGCCAACTCCAAAGGGAAAGACAGGTCCCAAAATCTCATGTTTCTTTGGGTTTCCGTGACCCGGGGGAAAATGAATATGTGCTTGTTTTTCGAATTTGAGCTCTATCTGCAATTTGCACTTCTCATGGTATAAGGGATTTTTCCTAACAAATGTGTGTTATGCCCTTTGCCAACTCCAAAGGGACAGATCAGATCCCAAAAACTCACGTTTTTTAAGGTTTCCCTGACCTAGGGGAGCATGAATACGTCTTTGTTTTTCGAATTTGACCTCTATCTGCAATTTGCAATATTGATGGTATAAGGGATTTTTCCTAAGAAATGTGCGTTGCCCTGGGCCAACTCCACAGGGAGAGATCAGATCAAGGAAACTAATGTTTTTTTGGTTTTCCCTGACTTGGGGGAATATGAATATGTCTTTCTTTTTCGAATTTGAGCTCTATCAGCAATTTGCACTATTGACCTAGGGGAACATGAATATGTGCTTGTTTTTCGAATTTGAGCTCTATTTGCAATTTTCACTTTTCATGGTATATGGGATTTTTCCTAACAAATGCAAGATATGCCATGCGCCAACTGCACAGGGAAAGATCAGGTCCCGAAAATGAATATGTCTTTCTTTTTTGAATTTGAGCTCTATCTCCAATTTGCACGATTGATGGTATAAAGGATTTTTCCGAACAAATGTGAGATATCTCCTGGGCCAACTGCACAGGGACAGATAAGATCCAGAAAACTCATGTATTTTTGGGTTTCCCTGAGCCGACGGAACATGAATATGTCTCTGTTTTTCGAATTTGAGCTCTATCTCCAATTTTCACTTCTCATGGTATAAAGGATTTTTCTTGACAAATTCGAGATATGCCGTGGCCAAACTCCAAAGGGACAGATCAGATTCCGAAAACTCATGTTTTTGTGGGCTTCCCTGACCCGGGAGAACATGAATATGTCTTTGTTTTTCGAATTTGACCTCTATCTGCAATTTTCAATATTGATGGTATAATGGATTTTTCCTAACAAATGCGAGTTATACCCTGGGCCAAGTCGAAAGGGACAGATCAGATCCTAAATATTCATGTTTTTTTGGGCTTCCCTGACGTAGGGGAATATGAATATGTGTTTGTTTTTCAAATTTCGAATTTGAACTAACTATGCTCACTTTTCATGGTATAATGGATTTTTCCAAACAAATGCGAGATATGTCCTGGGCCAACTGCACAGGGACAGATAAGATCCACATTAATATGTGTTTGTTCTTCAAATTTAAGTTCAATCTGCAATTTGCACTTTTGATTGTATAAGGAATTTTTCCTAACAAATGCGAGATATGCTCTGGGCCAACTCCACAGGGACATATCAGATGCTGGGATTTTTTGGGTTTCCCTGACCCAGGGGAATATGAATATGTCTTTCTTTTTCGAATTTGAGCTCTATCAGCAATTTGCACTATTGATGGAATAAGTGATTTTTCCTAACAAATGCGAGATATGCCCTAGGCCCTAGGCCAACTCCAAAAAGACAGATCAGATCAAGGAAACTCTTTTTTTTGGTTTCCCTTACCCAGGGGAATATGAATATGTCTTTTTTTTTTAATTTGAGCTGTATCTCCAATTTTCACTTTACATCATATATGGGATTTTTCCTAACAAAATAAAGTTATACCCCTGGCCATCTCCAAAGGGACAGATCAGATCCTAAATATTCATGTTTTTGGGCTTCCCTGACCCAGCGGAATATGAATATGTGTTTGTTTTTCGAATTTGAGCTTTATCTCCTATGTGCACTTTTCAAGGTATAATGGATTTTTTCTAACAAATGCGAGATATGAGTTGGGCCAACTCCAAAGGGAGAGACCAGATCCAGAAAACTCTTTTTTTGGAGGGTTTCCATGACCTGCGGGAACATAAATATGTGTTTCTTCTTCAAATTTGAGATCTATCTGTAATTTGCACTTTTCATTGTATAAGTGATTTTTCCTAAGAAATGTGAGATATGCCCTGGGCCAAGTCCAAAGGGACAGATCAGATCCCAAAACCCCATGTTTTTTGGGCTTCCCTGACCCAGGAGAACATGAATATGTCTTTCTTTTTCGAATTTGACCTCTATCTCCAATTTCCACTTCTCATGGATTTTTCCTAACAAATGTGAGTTATACCCTGGGCCAACTGCACAGGGACAGATCAGATCCCAGAAACTCACGGTTTTTTTGGTTTCCCTGACCAGGGGGCACATGAATATATCTTTGTTCTTCAAATTTGACCTCTATCTGCAATTTGCAATATTGATGGTACAAGTGATTTTTCCTAACAAATGCGAGATATGCTCTGGGCCAACTCCACAGGGATAGATCAGATGCCGAAAACTCATGTTTTTTGGGTTTCCCTGACCCAGGGGAATATGAATATGACTTTCTTTTTCGAATTTGAGCTCTATCTGCAATTTGCACTATTGATGGTATAAGTGATTTTTCCTAAGAAATGTGAGATATGCCCTTGGCCAACTCCACAGGGACAGATCAGATCCAGGAAACTCATGTTTTTTGGGCTTCCCTGACCCAGGGGAATATGAATATGTCTTTTTTTTTAAATTTGAGCTCTATCTCCAATTTTCACTTTTCATTATATATGGGATTTTTCCTAACAAAAGCGAGTTATACCCCGGGCCATGTCCAAAGGGACAGATCAGATCCTAAATATTCATGTTTTTTTGCTCTTCCCTGACCCAGGGGAATATGAATATGTGTTTGTTTTTCGAATTTGAGCTCTATCTCCTATGTGCACTTTTCAAGCTATAATGGATTTTTCCTCACAAATGCGAGATATGAGTTGGGCCAACTCCAAAGGGAGAGACCAGATCCAGGAAACTCTTTTTTTTGCAGGGTTTCCCTGACCCGGGGGAACATAAATATGTGATTGTTATACAAATTTGTGCTCTATCTGCAATTTGCACTTTTCATGGTATATGGGATTTTTCCAAACAAATGCGAGTTATGCCCAGGACCAACTCCACAGGGACAGATCAGATCCCAAAAACTCATGTTTTTTTGGAGTTTCCCTAACCCGGGGGAACATGAATTTGTCTTTGTTTTTCGAATTTGATCTCTGTCTCCTATTTTTATGGTATAATGGATTTTTCCTAACAAATGCGAGGTATCCGTTGGGCCAAATCCAAAGGGACAGACCAGATCCAGAAAACTCTTTTTTTGGAGGGTTTCCCTGACCTGGGGGAACATAAATATGTGTTTCTTCTTCAAATTTGAGCTCTATCTGTAATTTGCACTTTTCATGGTATATGGGATTTTTCCACAGGGACAGACCAGATCCAGAAAACTCTTTTTGGAGGGCTTCCCAGACCCGGGGGAACATAAATATGTGTTTGTTCTTCAAATTTGAGTTCAATCTGCAATTTGCACTTTTGATTGTATAAGGAATTTTTCCTAACAAATGCGAGATATGCTCTGGGCCAACTCCACAGGGACAGATCAGATGCTGGGTTTTTTGGGTTTCCCTGACCCAGGGGAATATGAATATGTCTTTCTTTTTCGAATTTGAGCTCTATCAGCAATTTGCACTATTGATGGAATAAGTGATTTTTCCTAACAAATGCGAGTTATGTCCTGGGCCAACTCGACAGGGAGAGATCAGATCCGAAAAAGTCATTTTTTGGGGGGCTTCCCTGACCCGGTGGAACATAAATATGTCTTTGTTCTTCAAATTTGAGTTCAATCTGCAATTTGCACTTTTCATAGTATATGGGATTTTTCCTAACAAATGCGAGATATGCCATGGGCCAACTGCACAGGGACAGATAAGATCCAGAAAACTCATGTGTTTTTGGGTTTCCCTGACACGACGGAACATGAATATGTCTCTGTTTTTCGAATTTGAGCTCTATCTCCAATTTTCACTTTTCATGGTATATGGGATTTTTCCTAAGAAATGCGAGTTTCGCCTTTTACCAACTCCACAGGGACATATCCGAACCAGAAAACTCATGTTTCTTTGGGCTTCCCTGAACCGGGGAACGTGAATATGTCTTTCTTTTTCGAATTTGAGATCTATCTCCAATTTCCACTTTTCATGGTATATGGGATTTTTCCTAACATATGCGAGATATGCTCTGGGCCAACTCCACAGGGACAGATCAGATCCCAAAAACTCAAGTTTTTTGGGCTTCCCTGACCCAGGGGAACATGAATATGTGCTTGTTTTTCGAATTTGAGCTCTATCTGCAATTTGCACTTCTCATGGTATAAGGGATTTTTCCTAACAAATGCGTGTTATACCCTGGGCCAACTCCACAGGGACAGATCAGATCCAGGAAACCCATGGTTTTTTTTTGTTTCCCTGACCCTGGGGAACATGAATATGTCTTTGTTTTTCGAATTTGAACTCTATCTCCTATGTTCACTTTTTATGGTATAATGGATTTTTCCTAACAAATGCGAGATATCAGTTGGGCCAACTCCAAAGGGAGCGACCAGATCCAGAAAACTCTTTTTTGGAGGGTTTCCCTGACCTGGGGGAAGATATGGGATTTTTCCTAACATATGCAAATTATGCCCTGGGCCAACTCAAAAGGGAAAGATCAGGTCCCAAAAACATGTTTTTTTGGGTTTCCGTGACCCGGGGGAACATGAATATGTCTTTGTTTTTCGAATTTGACCTCTATCTGCAATTTGCACTATTGATGGTATAAGTGATTTTTCGTAAGAAATGTGAGATATGCCCTGGGCCAACTCCAATGGGAAAGATCTGATGCAGGAAACTCATGTTTTTTTCAGTTTCCCTAACCCAGAGGAACATGAATATGCCTTTGTTTTTCGAATTTGAGCTCTATCTCCAATTTCCACTTTTCATGGTATATGGGATTTTTCCTAACATATGCGAGATATGCTCTGGGCCAACTCCACAGGGACATATCCGAACCAGAAAACTCATGGTTTTTTGGGCTTCCCTGAACCGGGGAACGTGAATATGGCTTTCTTTTTCGAATTTGAGCTCTATCTCCAATTTCCACTTCTCATGGATTTTTCCTAACAAATGTGAGTTATACCCTGTGCCAACTCCACAGGGACAGATCAGATCCCAGAAACTCACATTTTTTTTGGTTTCCGTGACCCGGAGGAACATGAATATGTCTTTGTTTTTTTAATTTGACCTCTATCTGCAATTTGCAATATTGATGGTATAAGGGATTTTTCCTAACAAATGCACGATTTGCCCTGGGCCAACACCACAGGGACAGATGAGATCCCGAAAACTCATGTTTTTTTGGTTTTCCCAGACCCAGATAGAGCTAAAATTCGAAAAACAAAGAGAGATCCATGTTCCCCCGGGTTAGGGAAACCCAAAAATACATGAGTTTTCTGGATCTTATCTGTCCCTGTGCAGTTGGCCCAGGACATATCTCGCATTTGTTAGGAAAAATCCCATATACCATGAAAAGTGCAAATTGCAAATAGAGCTCAAATTCGAAAAACAAGCACATATTCATGTTCCCCTAGGTCAGGGAAGCCCAAAAAAGTTGAGTTTTTGGGATCTGATCTGTCCCTTTGGAGTTGGCCCAGGGCATATCTCGCATTTGTTAGGAAAAATCCCTTATACCATGAAAAGTGCAAATTACAGATAGAGCTCAAATTTGAAGAAGAAACACATATTTATTTTCCCCCAGGTCAGTGTAACCCTCCAAAAAAAGAGTTTTCTGGATCTGGTCTCTCCCTTTGGAGTTGGCCCAACTGATATCTCACATTTGTTAGGAAAAATCCATTATACCATAAAAAGTGAACATAGGAGATAGAGTTCAAATTCGAAAAACAAACACATATTCATATTCCCCTGGGTCAGGGAAGCCCAAAAAAACATGAATATTTAGGATCTGATGTGACCCTTTGGAGTTGGCCCAGGGCATATCTCGCATTTGTTAGGAAAAATCCCTTATACCATGAAAAGTGCAAATTACAGATAGAGCTCAAATTTGAAGAAGAAACACATATTTATGTTCCCCCAGGTCAGTGTAACCCTCCAAAAAAAGAGTTTTCTGGATCTGGTCTCTCCCTTTGGAGTTGGCCCAACTGATATCTCGCATTTGTTAGGAAAAATCCATTATACCATAAAAAGTGAACATAGGAGATAGAGTTCAAATTTGAAAAACAAACACATATTCATTTTCCCCTGGGTCAGGGAAGCCCAAAAAAACATGAATATTTAGGATCTGATGTGTCCCTTTGGAGTTGGCCCAGGGTATAACTTGCATTTGTTTGGAAAAATCCCATATACCATGAAAAGTGCACATAGGAGATAGTGCTCAAATTCGAAAAACAAAGACATATTCATGTTCCCCAGGGTCAGGGAAACCAAAAAAACATGGGTTTCCTGGATCTGATCTGTCCCTGTGGAGTTGGCCCAGGGCATAACACGCATTTGTTAGGAAAAATCCCTTATACCATGAGAAGTGCAAATTACAGATAGAGCTCAAATTTGAAGAAGAAACACATATTTATGTTCCCCCAGGTCACGGAAACCCTCCAAAAAAAGAGTTTTCTGGATCTGGTCTCTCCCTTTGGAGTTGGCCCAACTCATACCTTGCATTTGTTAGGAAAAATCCATTATACCATAAAAATAGGAGACAGAGATCAAATTCGAAAAACAAAGACAAATTCATGTTCCCCCGGGTCAGGGAAACCGAAAAAAACATGAGTTTTTGGGATCTGATCTGTCCCTGTGGAGTTGGCCCTGGGCATAACTCGCATTTGTTTGGAAAAATCCCATATACCATGAAAAGTGCAAATTGCAGATAGAGCTCAAATTTGTATAACAATCACATATTTACGTTCCCCCGGGTCAGGGAAACCCTGCAAAAAAAGAGTTTCCTGGATCTGGTCTCTCCCTTTGGAGTTGGCCCAACTCATATCTCGCATTTGTTAGGAAAAATCCATTATAGCTTGAAAAGTGCACATAGGAGATAGAGCTCAAATTCGAAAAACAAACACATATTCATATTCCCCTGGGTTAGGGAAGAGCAAAAAAATATGAATATTTAGGATCTGATCTGTCCCTTTGGAGATGGCCCGGGGTATAACTCGCTTTTGTTAGGAAAAATCCCATATATGATGAAAAGTGAAAATTGGAGATAGATGTTGTGATTCAGGGTCAGCCTGTGGGTTCGGCAGTTGGGTCGGACGACTCAGAGGAGGAGGGGGGTGTTGAAGACCTTGCTGAGGGGGTTGAAGATCTTGCTGATGATAGCCCTCAGGCAGGCCCCTCCCACTTGGTCACCATGGAGACCCAGCTGTGTGAGCCTGACAGTGTGGATGAAGGTGACCCACAGCTGGCCCTGTTCAAGGACGCCCGACGCAGGAGGCAGTCAAGTAGGAGTAAACAGAGGAAGGCTGTGGGGCTTCTCGGAAGGAGGCAGAGAGAGGCCACGCCCTGAACTCTTTATAAAGGGAATGTGTGGGGAGGGCTGGTTTGCTGAAAGCAACCGCTCAGATAGTGTTTCAAAGCTCCTGTATCTTGGTTCGTGTCTTGTTTGTTTTTTGTAGTAATAAATTGGGCAGACGTAATTCCAGCCTCTTGCCGTTTGTAAAGGGGTTGCCTTTTCTGCAGGGCCGGTAGCAGGCTGGTACAGAACAGTTTGCTTTCAGCCACCCACCCCTTACTAATATTATGGAGCAGCTACGTGCTGAGAATGCCCAGCTCACCCAGCAACTGACTTTGCTGGCAGCTCAGGTGGCTCAACTGCAAGCTCAGGTTCATGCTGCACCCCCACCATCACCCCCACCCAGGAGAAAATGCCAAGTTGCAATGCCGGATAAATTTACAGGCACTCCAGAACTGTTTCCTGCTTTCCTGGGACAATGCCAGCTCTTTATCAGCGTGAGAGCAGCTGATTTCCCCACCGACCGGGATAAGGTGGGGTTTGTGTTAAGCCTTCTTTCGGGTGATGCAGCTCGTTGGGGCACGCCTCTGCTGGCTCAACCTAGCCCATTGTTGGACAACTTTGTGGGGTTTTGTGATCATATGCGTCTGATGTATGAGGACCCTATT
Organism: Vipera berus; assembly: GCF_964194415.1. Taxonomy (NCBI): domain Eukaryota; kingdom Metazoa; phylum Chordata; class Lepidosauria; order Squamata; family Viperidae; genus Vipera; species Vipera berus. The sequence continues at coordinate 47,632,832 of NC_138210.1, forward strand.
AAGACGCAGACTGCTACTCGACGCCTGAAAGCTCTGAGGCAGGGTCAACGCCCCCTACAGGGCTATATCAGCGATTTTCGGCTGCTTAGCCAGGATTCCGCCTGGAATGAGGCTGCGCTCGTGGATGCCTTCCAGGATGGATTGTCGGAGGAGATGTTGGATGAGCTGGCCCGTGTGGATATTCCCTCAGACCTGAATGGGCTGATCCATCTCTGCCTGCGGATCGATGCTCGGTTGCAGCAGCGAAGGAGTCGCCGTGCCACCCCACAGACCCCTGCAGCCCCTGTTGTGCGTGAGCCCCCAGTTCAAAGGGAGGAGCCAATGGAGCTGGGTGCCGCCAGGTCTCGTCTATCGGTGACTGAAATGAACAGACGACGATCGGGGGGGTTGTGTTTTTACTGTGGGGACCCTGGGCATTTGGCTGCTTTTTGCCCAAAGAAGCGACAGCGGGCATCAGTGACCGAGTCTGCCCCGAGAAAGTCCCCTACTTTTCTGTCGGGAAACGCCCCGAGCCCGATCTAGACGGTGTGATAGATCGGGCGTCCCACAACAACACTGAGCGACGTCTTTCCGATGCTGCCTGTGGACCTCCACGGCATTTGATTTTGGAGGCACGTCTGATCCTTCCTGGCAAGCCAGAGGGGATTCCAGTCCATGCCTTAATTGACTCTGGGGCCACCACAAATTTTATGGACTCAGCATTTGTGGCCAAATGGGCTGTTCCCCAGTGCCCGGTGGATCCGCCCATGTTAGTGGAGACTATCGATGGTCGAGTGCTCCTGTCTGGGCCAATTACGGCCGCCACGCAACCATTATGTATGGCCATCAGTTCCCATGTGGAGGCCATTCAGTTCTATATCACCTCTGATCTGCATTTCCCCGTGGTCCTGACTGGCGTGGCTCCGGGCGCATGACCCACAGATCTATTGGTCACAGAACTTGGTCACCTTCCCAAGCTTGCAGTGCGTGGACCACTCCCGCCATATCTGTGCCGGCCAGGTGGAGGGTTCCCCAGGGGTTTCCTTGCCTCCTGAACTGTCCGACTTTGCTGATGTATTCAGCGAGACAGAGGCGGATCAATTACCCCCGCACAGGCCCTATGACTGCCCCATTGATTTAGTCCCTGATGCGCCTCTCCCAGTGGGGCGTTTGTACTCCATGTCGGACCCCGAGTTGGCTGCATTGCGGGACTTTCTGGAGAAGAATTTGGCTCGCGGTTTCATCCGGCCCTCATCCTCGCCAGTGTCTGCACCCGTGCTCTTCGTCAAAAAGAAGTCGGGCGAATTACGGCTTTGCTGCGATTATAGGAAACTTAACGCCATCACGGTGCGCAATCGTTACCCGCTGCCCCTCATCACCGAACTCTTGGACCGACTCCGGGAGGCTAAGATCTTCACGAAACTGGACCTGCGTGGAGCTTACAACCTCGTCAGGGTTCGGCCGGGTGATGAGTGGAAGACGGGGTTTGGTACTCGCTATGGACATTTTGAGTACACGGTGATGCCGTTTGGCCTGACCAACGCCCCCGCCGTGTTTCAGCATTTCATGAATGACATTTTCCGGGATTTGTTGGATCAGTTTGTCGTGATCTACTTGGATGACATCCTGATCTACTCCCCGTCGCGTGAGGTGCATCATCAGCATCTCCATCAGGTCCTGCAGCGACTCCGAGAACATCGGCTGTTTGCCAAGTTGGAGAAGTGCCAGTTCTACCGGGTGACCATCGATTTCCTGGGTCACCGCATTTCTCCTGAGGGCATCGCCATGGAGCCGAGTAAGGTTGAGTCTTTGCAGAGTTGGCAACCCCCGTGTCGCGTGAAGGATGTTCAGCGACTTCTTGGGTTCACCAACTATTACCGAACTTTCATCCCTGGGTTTGCTGCCTTGACAGCCCCCCTCACCCGGCTCCTGCAGAAGAAGACTCGGTTCCAGTGGAACGCTCCAGAACAACAGGCTTTCCAGACTTTGAAGGAAGCCTTCATGAAGGAGCCCATCTTGAAGCATCCTGACCCGCAACGGCCGTTTGTTGTGGAGGCGGACGCCTCCGACATTGCCATTGGGGCGGTGTTACTCCAGGCAACGACGCCCAGCGGTACCCTCTTCCCTTGCGCGTACCATTCACGAAAACTGAACCCTTCGGAGCGCAATTATACAATCTGGGAGAAGGAGCTGCTGGCCATCAAAGCGGCGTTCGAGGCCTGGAGGCATCATCTGGAGGGAGCGCGGCATCAAATCGAGGTCCGGACGGACCATAAGAATTTGGAAAGCCTGCAGACCGCTCGGAATTTGAACCAACGCCAGATCCGGTGGTCTCTTTTCTTTGCGAGGTTTGACTTCTGGGTTCGGTACATACCTAGCGGGAACAATCAAAGAGTGGATGCTCTGTCCAGGAAGCCCGAATATTCCCGAGTGGAAGACAAGCTTCTGCCCAGGACAGTGATCCCCGTCGAGTCTTTTGCTGCGGTGCGGGAGCCGGTTGATATACGGGCTCGGATCCGGGAGGCACAGCAGCAGGAGGTGTGGGTGGCTCAGAGGAAGGAGGAGGTGGGGCCAGATTCTCCTTGGACGGTCACAGATGGACTCTTGTATTATCGTGACCGGCTCTACGTTCCGGGAGGGCCACTCAGGGGACTCATCCTCAGCCAGTGTCACGATAACCCGGCGGCGGGGCATTTTGGCCTGTTCAAGACCCTGAACCTGGTCTCCCATACCTTCTGGTGGCCCCGAGTCCGACACGACGTCCAGTCCTATGTTACCTCCTGCATCCCATGCAGGCAGGCCAAGTCAGCGACAGGGGCCCCGCCTGGATTACTGCAGCCTTTGCCAACACCCAAAAGACCCTGGGGGGCTGTGTCCATGGACTTTCTGATGGATTTACCCCCATCCTCTGGTTTTACGACACTGTATGTGGTGGTGGACATGCTGACCAAGATGGCGCACTTCATCCCCTGTCGCGGCTTACCGTCAGCCCACGCCACTAGTCGTATGTTCATTCAGCAGGTGTTTCGGCTGCACGGCCTCCCTGATAGAGTCGTCTCTGATAGGGGGCCCCAGTTTACAGCCCGCTTCTGGCAGGAGTTGATGCATGCATTGGATATCAAGATTTGCCTCTCGTCCCCGCATCATCCTCAAACTGACGGGGGAACCGAGAAGGTCATTGGTATCCTGGAACAATATCTGCGCTGCTACGTCAATCTGCAGCAAAACAATTGGGTGGACTATCTGGCCATAGCTGAGTTTGCATTTAACAATTCGCAGCACACCTCCAAACAGATGACACCGTTCTTGGCCAATGTGGGATATCACCCCCGGTTTTATCCCCTTTCTCCCGTGGACTCACCGGAGCCGGCAGCGAACGACTTCATGGCAGAGTTACAGGCGACCCATCGATTGGTGCGACGTCAGTTAGAGAAGGCCAAGGCCGATTACAAAAGGTTTGCTGATCGGTCAAGACGGGATACGCCTCCACTATCGGTGGGAGATCAGTTCTGGTTGTCCACCAGGAACCTACCGTCAACACGGCCGGTGAGAAAGTTAGATCACCGATATTTAGGACCGTTCCCAGTCGAGGCTGTCATCAATCCGGTCGCCTATCGCTTAACTCTGCCACGTTCCCTGCGCGTGCACCCAGTCTTTCATCGGTCTCTGTTGGTCCCCGAGCAACCGGCCTGTCCACTCCGCCGAGCGGAACATCCCCCATCAGGACCTCATGATGGAGGCAGCACCCCTGAGCACGAGGTCGCCAGCATCAGGGATTCCCGTTGGCTGAAAGGTCATTTCCAGTACCTGATTGAATGGAAAGGTTACGGACCAGAGGACTTCACCTGAGAAGACGCGACCGCCGTTCATGCCCCTGCGTTGGTGACCGCTTTTCATGAACAATTTCCATCCCGACCGCATCCAGATCGGCAGACCCGGGGGAAGGGCCCTGCGGTGCGGGATAGTGTTGTGATTCAGGGTCAGCTTGTGGGTTCGGCAGTTGGGTCGGACGACTCAGAGGAGGAGGGGGGTATTGAAGACCTTGATGAGGGGGTTGAAGATCTTGCTGATGATAGCCCTCAGGCAGGCCCCTCCCACTTGGTCACCATGGAGACCCAGCTGTGTGAGCCTGACAGTGTGGATGAAGATGACCCACAGCTGGCCCTGTTCAAGGACGCCCGACGCAGGAGGCAGTCAAGTAGGAGTAAACAGAGGAAGGCTGTGGGGCTTCTCGGATGGAGGCAGAGAGAGGCAACGCCCTGAACTCTTTATAAACGGAATGTGTGGGGAGGGCTGGTTTGCTGAAAGCAACCGCTCAGATAGTGTTTCAAAGCTCCTGTATCTTGGTTCGTGTCTTGTTTGTTATTTGTAGTAATAAATTGGGCAGACGTAATTCCAGCCTCTTGCCGTTTGTAAAGGGGTTGCCTTTTCTGCAGGGCCGGTAGCAGGCTGGTACAGAACAATAGAGCTCAAATTTTAAAAAAAGACATATTCATATTCCCCTGGGTCAGGTAAGCCCAAAAAACATGAGTTTCCTGGATCTGATCTGTCCCTGTGGAGTTGGCCAAGGGCATATCTCACATTTCTTAGGAAAAATCACTTATACCATCAATAGTGCAAATTGCAGATAGTGCTCAAATTCGAAAAAGAAAGTCATATTCATATTCCCGTGGGTCAGGGAAACCCAGAAAACATGAGTTTTCGGCATCTGATCTATCCCTGTGGAGTTGGCCCAGAGCATATCTTGCATTTGTTAGGAAAGATCCCTTGTACCATCAATATTGCAAATTGCAGATAGAGGTCAAATTTGAAAAACAAAGATATATTCAAGTGCCCCCTGGTCAGGGAAACAAAAAAAAACGTGAGTTTCTGGGATCTGATCTGTCCCTGTGGAGTTGGCAAAGGGTATAACTCACATTTGTTAGGAAAAATCCATGAGAAGTGGAAATTGGAGATAGAGCTCGGTTTCAGGGAAGCCAACCAAAAAAAGAGTTTTCTGGATCTGGTCTCTCCCTGTGGAATGGGCCCAGGGCATAACACGCATTTGTTAGGAAAAATCCCTTATACCATGAGAAGTGCAAATTGCAGATAGAGCTCCAATTTGAAAAACAAGCACATATTCATGTTGCCCTTGGTTACGGAAACCGAAAAAACCAGGAGTTCCCTGGATCAGATCTTTCCCTGTGGAGTTGGACTAGGGCATATCTAACATTTCCTAGGAAAAATCACTTATACCATCAATAGTGCAAATTGCAGATAAAGCTCAAATTCGAAAAAGAAAGACATATTCATATTCCCCCAAGTCAGGGAAAACAAAAAAAACATGAGTTTTCAGGATCTCATCTGTCCCTGTGCTGTTGGCCAAGGGCAAATCGTGCATTTGTTAGGAAAAATCCCTTATACCATCAATATTGCAAATTGCAGATAGAGGTCAAATTCAAAAACCAAAGACATATTCATGTTCCCCCGGGTCAGGGAAACCGAAAAAAACATGAGTTTTTGTGATGTGATCTGTCCCTTTGGAGTTGGCAAAGGGCATAACTTGCATATGTTAGGAGTTTTCTGGATCTTATCTGTCCCTTATCTGTCCCCAGGACATATCTCGCATTTGTTAGGAAAAATCCCATATACCATGAAAAGTGCAAATAGGAGATTGAGCTCAAATTTGAAAAACAAAGACATATTCATGTTCCGCCGGGTCACAGAAACCCCCAAAAACATGGGTTTTTGGGATGGGATGTGATCTGTCCCTTTTGAGTTGGCCCAGGGCATAACTTGCATATGTTAGGAAAAATCTCATATACCATGAAAAGTGCAAATTACAGATAGAGCTCAAATTTGAAGAAGAAACACATATTTATGTTCCCCCAGGTCAGGGGGAACGCTCTGGTCTTTCCCTTTGGAGTTGGCCCAACTGATATCTCGCATTTTTTAGGAAAAATCCGTTATACCATCAATCGTGCAAATTGCAGATAGAGCTCAAATTAGAAAAACAAAGATATATTCATATTCCCACGGTTCAGGGAAGCCCAAAAAAACATGAATTTTCCAGATCTCATCTGTCCGTGTGGAGTTGGCCTAGGACATATCTCGCATTTGTTAAGAAAAATACCTTATACCATCTCCAAATTGGAGATAGAGCTAAAATTCAAAAAAGAAAGACATATTCATGTTCCCCAGGGTCAGGGAAACCAAAAAAACCATGGTTTTCCTTGATCTGATCTGTCCCTGTGGAGTTGGCCCAGGGCATATCTCACATTTCTTAGGAAAAATCACTTATACCATCAATACTGCAAATTGCAGATAGAGCTCAAAATCGAAAAAGCAAGACATATTCACGTTCCCCAGTTTAGGGAAGCCAAAAAAACCATGAGTTTTATGGTTCAGATATGTCCCTGTGGATTTGGCCCAGAGCATATCTCGCATATGTTAGGAAAAGTCCCATATACCATGAATAGTGGAAATTGGAGATAGAGCTCAAATTTGAAGAACAAACACATATTTATGTTCCCCCGGGTCTGGGAAACCCTCCAAAAAGAGTTTTCTAGATCTGGTCTGTCCCTTTGGAGTTGGCCCTACTCATATCTCACATTTGTTAGGAAAAATCCGTTATACCATCAATCGTGCAAATTGCAGATAAAGCTCAAATTAGAAAAACAAAGACATATTCATATTCCCACAGTTCAGGGAAGCCCCAAAAAACATCAATTTTCCAGATCTCATCTGTCCCTGTGGAGTTGGCCTAGGACATATCTCGCATTTGTTAAGAAAAATCCGTTATACCATCAATCGTGCAAATTGCAGATAAAGCTCAAATTCGAAAAACAAAGACATATTCATGTTCTCCCTGGTCAGGGAAGCCCTCCAAAAAAGGGTTTTCTGGATCTGGTCTGTCCCTTTGGAGTTGGCCCAAAGGGCTCATAGTGGATAACGCTCAGATTCAAAAAAGTAAGACATATTCATGTTTCCCCGAGTGAGGGAAACGGGAAAAACCATGAGTTTTCGGGATCTGATCTTTCCCTTTGGAGTTTGCCCAGGGCATATCTCGCATTTGTTAGGAAAAATCCCATATACCATGAAAAGTGCAAATTGCAGAAAGAGCTCAAATTTGAAGACATATTTATGTTCCACCGGGTCAGGGAAGCCCCCCAAAAAATGACCTTTTTGGATCTGATCTCTCCCTGTCGAGATGGCCCAGGGCATAACTCGCATTTGTTAGGAAAAATCCCTTATACCATCAATCGTGCAAATTGGAGATAGAGCTCAAATTCAAAAAAGAAAGACATATTCATGTTCACCCGGGTCAGGGAAACCCAAAAAAACTTGAGTTTTCGGGACCTGATCTTTCCCTCTGCAGTTAGCGCATGACATATCTCGCATTTGTTAGGAAAAATCTCTTATACCATGAAAAGTGAAAATTGGAGAAAGAGCTCAAATTCGAAAAACAAAAACATATTCATCTTCCCCCGGGTTAGGGATCTGATCTGTCCCTGTGGAGTTGGCCCTGGGCATATCTCGCATTTGTTAGGAAAAATTCCTTATACAATGAAAAGTGCAAATTGCAGATTGAACTCAAATTTGAAGAACAAACACATATTTATGTTCCCCTGGGTCTGGGAAGCCCTCCAAAAAGAGTTTTCTGGATCTGGTCTGTCCCTGTGGAGTTGGCCAAGGGCATATCTCGCATTTGTTAGGAAAAATTCATTATATCATGAAACGTGAACATAGTTAGTTCAAATTCGAAATTCGAAAAACAAACACATATTCATATTCCCCTACGTCAGAGAAGCCCAAAAAAACATGAATATTTAGGATCTGATCTGTCCCTTTCGACTTGGCCCAGGTTATAACTCGTATTTGTTAGGAAAAATCCATTATACCATCAATATTGAAAATTGCAGATAGAGGTCAAATTCGAAAAACAAAGACATATTCATGTTCTCCCGGGTCAGGGAAGCCCACAAAAACATGAGTTTTCGGAATCTGATCTGTCCCTTTGGAGTTTGGCCACGGCATATCTCAAATTTGTCAAAAAAAATTCTTTATACCATGAGAAGTGAAAATTGGAGATAGAGCTCAAATTCAAAAAAGAGAGACATATTCATGTTCCGTCGGCTCAGGGAAACCCAAAAATACATGAGTTTTCTGGATCTTATCTGTCCCTGTGCAGTTGGCCCAAGAGATATCTCGCATTTGTTAGGAAAAATCCTTTATACCATCAGTCGTACAAATTGGAGATAGAGCTCAAATTCAAAAAAGAAAGACATATTCATGTTCGGGACCTGATCTTTCCCTGTGCAGTTGGCGCATGGCATAACTCACATTTGTTGGGAAAAATCCATGAAAAGTGGATATTGGAGATAGAGCTCAAATTCGAAAAACAAAGACATATTCACGTTCTCCGGTTCAGGGAAGCCCAAAAAAACATGAGTTTTCTGGTTCGGATATGTCCCTGTGGAGTTGGCCCAGAGCATATCTCGCATATGTTAGGAAAAATCCCATATACCATGAAAAGTGGAAATTGGAGATAGAGCTCAAATTCGAAAAACAAAGACATATTCATTTTCCCCTGGGATAGGGAAACCAGAAAAACATGAGTTTCCTGCATCAGATCTTTCCCTGTGGAGTTGGCCCAGGGCATTTCTCACATTTCTTAGGAAAAATCCCTTATACCATCAATATTGCAAATTGCAGACAGAGCTCAAATTCAAAAAAGAAAGACATATTCATATTCCCCTGGGTCAGGGAAGCCCAAAAAAACATGAGTTTCCTGGATCTGATCTGTCCCTGTGGTGTTGACCCAGGGCAAATGGTGCATTTGTTAGGAAAAATCCCTTATACCATCAATATTGCAAATTGCAGATAGAGGTCAAATTCAAAAAACAAAGACATATTCATGTTCCCCCGGGTCAGGGAAACCAAAAAAAACATGAGTTTTTGGGATCTGATCTGTCCCTTTGGAGTTGGCAAAGGGCATAACTCGCATTTGTTAGGAAAAATCCCATATACCATGAAAAGTGCAAATAGGTGATCGAGCTCAAATTTCAAAAACAAAGACATATTCATGTTCCTCCGGGTCACGGAAACCCAAAAAAACATGAGTTTTTGGGACCTGATCTTTCCCTTTTGAGTTGGCCCAGGGCATAATTTGCATATGTTAGGAAAAATCCCATATACCATGAAAAGTGCAAATTACAGATAGAGCTCAAATTTGAAGAAGAAACACATATTTATGTTCCCCCAGGTCAGGGAAACCCTCCAAAAAAAGAGTTTTCTGGATCTGGTCGCTCCCTTTGGAGTTGGCCCAACTGATATCTCGCATTTGTTAGGAAAAATCCATTATACCATAAAAAGTGAACATAGGAGATAGAGTTCAAATTCGAAAAACAAACACATATTCATATTCCCCTGGGTCAGGGAAGCCCGAAAAAACATGAATATTTAGGATCTGATCTGTCCCTTTGGAGTTGGCCCAGGGTATAACTCGCATTTGTTAGGAAAAATCCAATATACCATGAAAAGTGCACATAGGAGATAGAGCTCAAATTCGAAAAACAAAGACATATTCATGTTGCCCAGGGTCAGGGAAACCAAAAAAAACATGGGTTTCCTGGATCTGAACAAAAGCGAGTTATACCCCGGGCCATCTCCAAAGGGACAGATCAGATCCTAAATATTCATGTTTTTTGGGCTTCCCTGACCCAGGGGAATATGAATATGTGTTTGTTTTTCGAATTCGAGCTCTATCTCCTATGTGCACTTTTCAAGCTATAATGGATTTTTCCAAACAAATGCGAGTTATGCCCAGGGCCAACTCCAAAGGGAGAGACCAGATCCAGGAAACTCATGTATTTTTGGGTTTCCCTAACCCGGGGGAACATGAATATGTCTTTGTTTTTCGAATTTTAGCTCTATTTGCAATTTGCACTTTTCATGGTATAAGGGATTTTTCCTAACAAATGCGAGATATGCCCTGGGCCAACTCCACAGGGACAGACCAGATCCAGAAAACTCTTTTTGGAGGGCTTCCCAGACCTGGGGGAACATAAATATGTGTTTCTTCTTCAAATTTGAGCTCTATCTGTAATTTGCACTTTTCATGGTATATGGGATTTTTCCTAACAAATGCGAGATATGCTCTGGGCCAACTCCACAGGGACATATCCGAACCATAAAACTCATGTTTTTTGGGCTTCCCTGAACCGGGGAACGTGAATATGTCTTTCTTTTTCGAATTTGAGCTCTATCTGCAATTTGCACTATTGATGGTATAAGAGATTTTTCCTAAGAAATGCCAGTTATGCCCTGGGCCAACTCCAAAGAGACAGATCAGATCCCAAAAACTCACGTTTTTTTCGGTTTCCCCGACCTAGGGGAGCATGAAAACATCTTTGTTTTTCGAATTTGACCTCTATCTGCAATTTGCAATATTGATGGTATAAGGGATTTTTCCTAAGAAATGTGAGATATGCCGTGGGCCAACTCCACAGGGACAGATCAGATCAAGGAAACTCATGTTTATTTTTGGTTTTCCCTGACTTGGGGGAATATGAATATGTCTTTCTTTTTCGAATTTGAGCTCTATCAGTAATTTGCACTATTGATGGAATAAGTGATTTTTCCTAACAAATGCGAAATATGCCCTGGGCCAACTCCAAAAAGACAGATCAGATCCCAAAAACTCAACTTTTTTGGGCTTCCCTGACCTAGGGGAACATGAATATGTGCTTGTTTTTCGAATTTGAGCTCTATTTGCAATTTTCACTTTTCATGGTATATGGGATTTTTCCTAACAAATGCAAGATATGCCATGCGCCAACTGCACAGGGAAAGATCAGGTCCCGAACATGAATATGTCTTTCTTTTTTGAATTTGAGCTCTATCTCCAATTTGCACGATTGATGGTATAAAGGATTTTTCCTAACAAATGCGAGATATCTCCTGGGCCAACTGCACAGGGACAGATAAGATCCAGAAAACTCATGTATTTTTGGGTTTCCCTGAGCCGACGGAACATGAATATGTCTCTGTTTTTCGAATTTGAGCTCTATCTCCAATTTTCACTTCTCATGGTATAAAGGATTTTTCTTGACAAACTCGAGATATGCCGTGGCCAAACTCCAAAGAGACAGATCAGATTCCGAAAACTCATGTTATTGTGGGCTTCCCTGACCCGGGAGAACATGAATATGTCTTTGTTTTTCGAATTTGACCTCTATCTGCAATTTTCAATATTGATGGTATAATGGATTTTTCCTAACAAATGCGAGTTATACCCTTGGCCAAGTCGAAAGGGACAGATCAGATCCTAAATATTCATATTTTTTTTTGCTTCCCTGACGTAGGGGAATATGAATATGTGTTTGTTTTTCGAATTTTGAATTTGAACTAACTAACTATGCTCACTTTTCATGGTATAATTGATTTTTCCTAACAAATGCGAGATATGTCCTGGGCCAACTGCACAGGGACAGATAAGATCCAGAAAAGTCATGTATTTTGGGGTTTCCCTAACCCGGGGGAACATGAATATGTCTTTGTTTTTCGAATTTTAGCTCTATTTGCAATTTGCACTTTTCATGGTATAAGGGATTTTTCCTAACAAATGCGAGATATGTCCTGGGCCAACTCCACAGGGACAGACCAGATCCAGAAAACTCATGTTTTTTGGGCTTCCCTGAACCAGGGAACGTGAATATGTCCTTCTTTTTCGAATTTGAGCTCTATCTCCAATTTCCACTTTTCATGGTATATGGGATTTTTCCTAACATATGCGAGATATGCTCTGGGCCAACTCCACAGGGACATATCCGAACCATAAAACTCATGTTTTTTGGGCTTCCCTGAACCGGGGAACGTGAATATGTCTTTCTTTTTTGAATTTGAGCTCCATCTGCAATATGCACTATTGATGGTATAAGTGATTTTTGCTAAGAAATGTGAGATATGCCCTGGGCCAACTCCCCAGGGACAGATCAGATCCAGGAAAATCATTTTTTTGGGTTTCCCTTACCCAGGGGAATATGAATATGTCTTTTTTTTTAATTTGAGCTGTATCTCCAATTTTCACTTTACATCATATATGGGATTTTTCCTAACAAAATAAAGTTATACCCTGGGCCATCTCCAAAGGGACAGATCAGATCCTAAATATTCATGTTTTTTGGGCTTCCCTGACCCAGCGGAATATGAATATGTGTTTGTTTTTCGAATTTGAACTCTATCTCCTATGTTCACTTTTTATGGTATAATGGATTTTTCCTAACAAATGCGAGATATCAGTTGGGCCAGCTCCAAAGGGAGAGACCAGATCCAGAAAACTCTTTTTTTGGAGGGTTTCCCTGACCTGGGGGAACATAAATATGTGTTTCTTCTTCAAATTTGAGCTCTATCTGTAATTTGCACTTTTCATGGTATATGGGATTTTTCCTAACATATGCAAATTATGCCCTTTGCCAACTCCAAAGGGACAGATCAGATCCCAAAAACTCACATTTTTTTCGGTTTCCCCGACCCAGGGGAGCATGAATATGTCTTTGTTTTTCGAATTTGAGCTCTATCAGCAATTTGCACTATTGATGGAATAAGTGATTTTTCCTAACAAATGCGAGATATGCCCTGGGCCAACTCCAAAAAGACAGATCAGATCCAGGAAACTCATTTTTTTGGGTTTCCCTTACCCAGGGGAATATGAATATGTCTTTCTTTTTCGAATTTGAGCTCTATCTGCAATTTGCACTATTGATGGTATAAGGGATTTTTCCTAAGAAATGTGAGATATGCCCTGGGCCAACTCCACAGGGACAGATCAGATCCAGGAAACTCATGTTTTTTGGGCTTCCCTGACCCAGGGGAATATGAATATGTGTTTGTTTTTTGAATTTGAGCTCTATCTCCTATGTGCACTTTTCAAGCTATAATGGATTTTTCCTAACAAATGCGAGATATGAGTTGGGCCAACTCCAAAGGTAGAGACCAGATCCAGGAAACTCTTTTTTTGCAGGGTTTCCCTGACCCGGGGGAACATAAATATGTGATTGTTATACAAATTTGAGCTCTATCTGCAATTTGCACTTTTCATGGTATATGGGATTTTTCCTAACATATGCAAGTTATGCCCTTTGCCAACTCCAAAGAGACAGATCAGATCCCAAAAACTCACGTTTTTTTGGGTTTCCCTTACCCGGGGGAACATGAATTTGTCTTTGTTTTTCGAAGTTGATCTCTGTCTCCTATTTTTATGGTATAATGGATTTTTCCTAACAAATGAGAGGTATCAGTTGGGCCAACTCCAAAGGGAGAGACTAGATCCAGAAAACTCTTTATTTGGAGGGTTTCCCTGACCTGGGGGAACATAAATATGTGTTTCTTCTTCAAATTTGAGCTCTATCTGTAATTTGCACTTTTCATGGTATATGGGATTTTTCCTAACATATGCGAGATATGCTCTGGGCCAACTCCACAGGGACATATCCGAACCATAAAACTCATGTTTTTTGGGCTTCCCTGAACCGGGGAACGTGAATATGTCTTTCTTTTTCGAATTTGAGCTCTATCTGCAATTTGCACTATTGATGGTATAAGTGATTTTTCCTAAGAAATGCGAGTTATGCCCTGGGCCAACTCCAAAGAGACAGATCTGATCCCAAAAACTCACGTTTTTTTCGTTTTCCCCGACCTAGGGGAGCATGAATACGTCTTTGTTTTTCGAATTTGACCTCTATCTGCAATTTGCAATATTGATGGTATAAGGGATTTTTCCTAAGAAATGTGAGATATGCCGTGGGCCAACTCCACAGGGACAGATCAGATCAAGGAAACTCATGTTTATTTTTGGTTTTCCCTGACTTGGGGGAATATGAATATGTCTTTCTTTTTCGAATTTGAGCTCTATCAGTAATTTGCACTATTGATGGAATAAGTGATTTTTCCTAACAAATGCGAAATATGCCCTGGGCCAACTCCAAAAAGACAGATCAGATCCCAAAAACTCAACTTTTTTGGGCTTCCCTGACCTAGGGGAACATGAATATGTGCTTGTTTTTCGAATTTGAGCTCTATTTGCAATTTTCACTTTTCATGGTATATGGGATTTTTCCTAACAAATGCAAGATATGCCATGCGCCAACTGCACAGGGAAAGATCAGGTCCCGAACATGAATATGTCTTTCTTTTTTGAATTTGAGCTCTATCTCCAATTTGCACGATTGATGGTATAAAGGATTTTTCCTAACAAATGCGAGATATCTCCTGGGCCAACTGCACAGGGACAGATAAGATCCAGAAAACTCATGTATTTTTGGGTTTCCCTGAGCCGACGGAACATGAATATGTCTCTGTTTTTCGAATTTGAGCTCTATCTCCAATTTTCACTTCTCATGGTATAAAGGATTTTTCTTGACAAACTCGAGATATGCCGTGGCCAAACTCCAAAGAGACAGATCAGATTCCGAAAACTCATGTTATTGTGGGCTTCCCTGACCCGGGAGAACATGAATATGTCTTTGTTTTTCGAATTTGACCTCTATCTGCAATTTTCAATATTGATGGTATAATGGATTTTTCCTAACAAATGCGAGTTATACCCTTGGCCAAGTCGAAAGGGACAGATCAGATCCTAAATATTCATATTTTTTTTTGCTTCCCTGACGTAGGGGAATATGAATATGTGTTTGTTTTTTGAATTTTGAATTTGAACTAACTAACTATGCTCACTTTTCATGGTATAATTGATTTTTCCTAACAAATGCGAGATATGTCCTGGGCCAACTGCACAGGGACAGATAAGATCCAGAAAAGTCATGTATTTTGGGGTTTCCCTAACCCGGGGGAACATGAATAAGTCTTTGTTTTTCGAATTTTAGCTCTATTTGCAATTTGCACTTTTCATGGTATAAGGGATTTTTCCTAACAAATGCGAGATATGTCCTGGGCCAACTCCACAGGGACAGACCAGATCCAGAAAACTCATGTTTTTTGGGCTTCCCTGAACCAGGGAACGTGAATATGTCCTTCTTTTTTGAATTTGAGCTCTATCTCCAATTTCCACTTTTCATGGTATATGGGATTTTTCCTAACATATGCGAGATATGCTCTGGGCTAACTCCACAGGGACATATCCGAACCATAAAACTCATGTTTTTTGGGCTTCCCTGAACCGGGGAACGTGAATATGTCTTTCTTTTTTGAATTTGAGCTCTATCTGCAATTTGCACTATTGATGGTATAAGGGATTTTTCCTAAGAAATGTGAGATATGCCCTGGGCCAACTCCCCAGGGACAGATCAGATCCAGGAAACTCATTTTTTTGGGTTTCCCTTACCCAGGGGAATATGAATATGTCTTTTTTTTAATTTGAGCTGTATCTCCAATTTTCACTTTACATCATATATGGGATTTTTCCTAACAAAATAAAGTTATACCCTGGGCCATCTCCAAAGGGACAGATCAGATCCTAAATATTCATGTTTTTTGGGCTTCCCTGACCCAGCGGAATATGAATATGTGTTTGTTTTTCGAATTTGAACTCTATCTCCTATGTTCACTTTTTATGGTATAATGGATTTTTCCTAACAAATGCGAGATATCAGTTGGGCCAGCTCCAAAGGGAGAGACCAGATCCAGAAAACTCTTTTTTTGGAGGGTTTCCCTGACCTGGGGGAACATAAATATGTGTTTCTTCTTCAAATTTGAGCTCTATCTGTAATTTGCACTTTTCATGGTATATGGGATTTTTCCTAACATATGCAAGTTATGCCCTTTGCCAACTCCAAAGGAACAGATCAGATCCCAAAAACTCACATTTTTTTCGGTTTCGCCGACCCAGGGGAGCATGAATACGTCTTTGTTTTTCGAATTTGAGCTCTATCAGCAATTTGCACTATTGATGGAATAAGTGATTTTTCCTAACAAATGCGAGATATGCCCTGGGCCAACTCCAAAAAGATTGATCAGATCCAGGAAACCCATTTTTTTGGGTTTCCCTTACCCAGGGGAATATGAATATGTCTTTCTTTTTCGAATTTGAGCTCTATCTGCAATTTGCACTATTGATGGTATAAGGGATTTTTCCTAAGAAATGTGAGATATGCCCTGGGCCAACTCCACAGGGACAGATCAGATCCAGGAAACTCATGTTTTTTGGGCTTCCCTGACCCAGGGGAATATGAATATGTGTTTGTTTTTTGAATTTGAGCTCTATCTCCTATGTGCACTTTTCAAGCTATAATGGATTTTTCCTAACAAATGCGAGATATGAGTTGGGCCAACTCCAAAGGGAGAGACCAGATCCAGGAAACTCTTTTTTTGCAGGGTTTCCCTGGCCCGGGGGAACATAAATATGTGATTGTTATACAAATTTGAGCTCTATCTGCAATTTGCACTTTTCATGGTATATGGGATTTTTCCTAACATATGCAAGTTATGCCCTTTGCCAACTCCAATGAGACAGATCAGATCCCAAAAACTCACGTTTTTTTTGGTTTCCCTTACCCGGGGGAACATGAATTTGTCTTTGTTTTCGAAGTTGATCTCTGTCTCCTATTTTTATGGTATAATGGATTTTTCCTAACAAATGAGAGGTATCAGTTGGGCCAACTCCAAAGGGAGAGACTAGATCCAGAAAACTCTTTATTTGGAGGGTTTCCCTGACCTGGGGGAACATAAATATGTGTTTCTTCTTCAAATTTGAGCTCTATCTGTAATTTGCACTTTTCATGGTATATGGGATTTTTCCTAACATATGCGAGATATGCTCTGGGCCAACTCCACAGGGACATATCCAAACCATAAAACTCATGTTTTTTGGGCTTCCCTGAACCGGGGAACGTGAATATGTCTTTCTTTTTCGAATTTGAGCTCTATCTGCAATTTGCACTATTGATGGTATAAGTGATTTTTCCTAAGAAATGCCAGTTATGCCCTGGGCCAACTCCAAAGAGACAGATCAGATCCCAAAAACTCACGTTTTTTTCGGTTTCCCCGACCTAGGGGAGCATGAAAACGTCTTTGTTTTTTGAATTTGACCTCTATCTGCAATTTGCAATATTGATGGTATAAGGGATTTTTCCTAAGAAATGTGAGATATGCCGTGGGCCAACTCCACAGGGACAGATCAGATCAAGGAAACTCATGTTTATTTTTGGTTTTCCCTGACTTGGGGGAATATGAATATGTCTTTCTTTTTCGAATTTGAGCTCTATCAGTAATTTGCACTATTGATGGAATAAGTGATTTTTCCTAACAAATGCGAAATATGCCCTGGGCCAACTCCAAAAAGACAGATCAGATCCCAAAAACTCAACTTTTTTGGGCTTCCCTGACCTAGGGGAACATGAATATGTGCTTGTTTTTCGAATTTGAGCTCTATTTGCAATTTTCACTTTTCATGGTATGTGGGATTTTTCCTAACAAATGCAAGATATGCCATGCGCCAACTGCACAGGGAAAGATCAGGTCCCGAACATGAATATGTCTTTCTTTTTTGAATTTGAGCTCTATCTCCAATTTGCACGATTGATGGTATAAAGGATTTTTCCTAACAAATGCGAAATATCTCCTGGGCCAACTGCACAGGGACAGATAAGATCCAGAAAACTCATGTATTTTTGGGTTTCCCTGAGCCGACGGAACATGAATATGTCTCTGTTTTTCGAATTTGAGCTCTATCTCCAATTTTCACTTCTCATGGTATAAAGGATTTTTCTTGACAAACTCGAGATATGCCGTGGCCAAACTCCAAAGAGACAGATCAGATTCCGAAAACTCATGTTATTGTGGGCTTCCCTGACCCGGGAGAACATGAATATGTCTTTGTTTTTCGAATTTGACCTCTATCTGCAATTTTCAATATTGATGGTATAATGGATTTTTCCTAACAAATGCGAGTTATACCCTTGGCCAAGTCGAAAGGGACAGATCAGATCCTAAATATTCATATTTTTTTTTGCTTCCCTGACGTAGGGGAATATGAATATGTGTTTCTTTTTCGAATTTTGAATTTGAACTAACTAACTATGCTCACTTTTCATGGTATAATTGATTTTTCCTAACAAATGCGAGATATGTCCTGGGCCAACTGCACAGGGACAGATAAGATCCAGAAAAGTCATGTATTTTGGGGTTTCCCTAACCCGGGGGAACATGAATATGTCTTTGTTTTTCGAATTTTAGCTCTATTTGCAATTTGCACTTTTCATGGTATAAGGGATTTTTCCTAACAAATGCGAGATATGCCCTGGGCCAAGTCCAAAAAGACAGATCAGATCCCAAAAACTCAACTTTTTTGGGCTTCCCTGACCTAGGGGAACATGAATATGTGCTTGTTTTTCGAATTTGAGCTCTAATTGCAATTTGCACTTTTCATGGTATATGGGATTTTTCCTAACAAATGCAAGATATGCCATGCGCCAACTGCACAGGGAAAGATCAGGTCCCAAACATGAATATGTCTTTCTTTTTCGAATTTGACATCTATCTGCAATTTTCAATATTGATGGTATAATGGATTTTGTTGTGATTCAGGGTCAGCCTGTGGGTTCAGCAGTTGGGTCGGATGACTCGGATGACTCAGATGAGGGGGAGGAGGGGGGGTGTTGAAGAAGAACTTGCTGATGATGGCTTGGAGGCTCCGCAGAGCCCTCAGCCAGGCCCCTCTTACTTGGTGGAGACCCAGCTGCGTGAGCTCGACAGTGTGGATGAAGATGACCCACAGCTGGCCCTGTTCAAGGACGCCCGACGCAGGAGGCAGTCAAGTAGGAGCAAGCAGAGAAAGGCTGTGGGACTTCTCGGAAGGAGGCAAAGAGAGGCCACGCCCTGAACTCTTATAAAGGGAGTGTTTGGGGGAGGGCTGGTTTGCTGAAAGCAACCGCTCCGATAGAGGATCAAAGCTCCGGTATCTTGTTTCATGTTTTGTTGTTTGTTTGTGTAATAAATTTGGCAGACGAATTCCAGCCTCTGCCATTTGTACAGGGGTTGCCTTTCTGCAAGGCCGGTAGCAGGCTGGTACAGAACAGTTTGCTTTCAGCCTCCCACCCCTTACTAATATTATGGAGCAGCTACGTGCCGAGAATGCCCAGCTCACCCAGCAACTCACTTTGCTGGCAGCTCAGGTGGCTCAACTGCAAGCTCAGGTTCATGCTGCACCCCCACCCAGGAGAAAATGCCAAGTTGCAATGCCGGATAAATTTACAGGTACTCCAGAACTGTTTCCTGCTTTCCTGGGACAATGCCAGCTCTTTATCAGCGTGAGAGCAGCTGATTTCCCCACTGACCGGGATAAGGTGGGGTTTGTGTTAAGCCTTCTTTCGGGTGATGCAGCTCGTTGGGGCATGCCTCTGCTGGCTCAACCTAGCCCATTGTTGGACAACTTTGTGGGGTTTTGTGATCATATGCGTCTGATGTATGAGGACCCTATTAAGACGCAGACTGCCACTCGACGTTTGAAAGCTCTGAGGCAGGGTCAACGCCCCCTACAGGGCTATATCAGCGATTTCCGGCTGCTTAGCCAGGATTCCGCCTGGATTGAGGCTGCGCTCGTGGATGCCTTCCAGGATGGATTGTCGGAGGAGATGTTGGATGAGCTGGCCCGTGTGGATATTCCCTCAGACCTGAATGGGCTGATCCATCTCTGCCTGCGGATCGATGCTCGGTTGCAGCAGCGAAGGAGTCGCCGTGCCACCCCACAGACCCCTGCCGCCCCTGTTGTGCGTGAGCCCCCAGTTCAAAGGGAGGAGCCAATGGAGCTGGGTGCCGCCAGGTCTCGTCTATCGGTGACTGAAATGAACAGACGACGATCGGGGGGGTTGTGTTTTTACTGTGGGGACCCTGGACATTTGGCTTCTTTTTGCCCAAAGAAGCGACAGCGGGCATCAGTGACCGAGCCTGCCCCGAGAAAGTCCCCTACTTTTCTGTCGGGAAACGCCCCGAGCCCGATCTAGACGGTGTGATAGATCGGGCGTCCCACAACAACACTGAGCGACGTCTTTCCGATGCTGCCTGTGGACCTCCACGGCATTTGATTTTGGAGGCACGTCTGATCCTTCCTGGCAAGCCAGAGGGGATTCCAGTCCATGCCTTAATTGACTCTGGGGCCACCACAAATTTTATGGACTCAGCATTTGTGGCCAAATGGGCTGTTCCCCAGTGCCCGGTGGATCTGCCCATGTTAGTGGAGACTATCGATGGTCGAGTGCTCCTGTCTGGGCCTATTACGGCCGCCACGCAACCATTATGTATGGCCATCAGTTCCCATGTGGAGGCCATCCAGTTCTATATCACTTCAGATCTGCACTTCCCCGTGGTCTTGGGACTGGCGTGCCTCCGGGCGCATGACCCACAGATCTATTGGTCACAGAACTTGGTCACCTTCCCAAGCTTGCAGTGCGTGGACCACTCCCGCCATATCTGTGCCGGCCAGGTGGAGGGTTCCCCAGGGGTTTCCTTGCCTCCCGAACTGTCCGACTTTGCTGATGTGTTCAGCGAGTCAGAGGCGGATCAATTACCCCCGCACAGGCCCTATGACTGCCCCATTGATTTAGTCCCTGATGCGCCTCTCCCAGTGGGGCGTTTGTACTCCATGTCGGAGCCCGAGTTGGCTGCATTGCGGGACTTTCTGGAGAAGAATTTGGCTCGCGGTTTCATCCGGCCCTCGTCCTCGCCAGTGTCTGCACCCGTGCTCTTCGTCAAAAAGAAGTCGGGCGAATTACGGCTTTGCTGCGATTACCGCAAACTCAACGCCATCACGGTGCGCAACCGTTACCCGCTGCCCCTCATCCCCGAACTCTTGGACCGACTCCGGGAGGCTAAGATCTTCACGAAACTGGACCTGCGTGGAGCTTACAACCTCGTCAGGGTTCGGCCGGGTGATGAGTGGAAGACGGCGTTTGGTACTCGCTATGGACATTTTGAGTACACGGTGATGCCGTTTGGCCTGACCAACGCCCCCGCTGTGTTTCAGCATTTCATGAATGACATTTTCCGGGATTTGTTGGACCAGTTTGTCGTGATCTACTTGGACGACATCCTGATCTACTCCCCGTCGCGTGAGGTGCACCATCAGCATCTCCGTCAGGTCCTGCAGCGACTCCGAGAACATTGGCTGTTTGCCAAGTTGGAGAAGTGCCAGTTCTACCGGGTGACCATCGATTTCCTGGGTCACCGCATTTCTCCTGAGGGCATCGCCATGGAGCCGAGTAAGGTTGAGTCTTTGCAGAGTTGGGAACCCCCGCGTCGCGTGAAGGATGTTCAGCGACTTCTTGGATTTGCCAACTATTACCGAACTTTCATCCCTGGGTTTGCTGCCTTGACAGCACCCCTCACCCGGCTCCTGCAGAAGAAGACTCGGTTCCAGTGGAACGCACCAGAACAACAGGCTTTCCAGTCTTTGAAGGAAGCCTTCAAGAAGGAGCCCATCTTGAAGCATCCTGACCCGCAACGGCCGTTTGTCGTGGAGGCGGACGCCTCCGACATTGCCATTGGGGCAGTGTTACTCCAGGCAACGACGCCCAGCGGTACCCTTTTCCCTTGCGCGTATCATTCACGAAAACTGAACCCTTCGGAGCGCAATTATACAATCTGGGAGAAGGAGCTGCTGGCCATCAAAGCGGCGTTCGAGGCCTGGAGGCATCATCTGGAGGGAGCGCGGCATCAAATCGAGGTCCGGACGGACCATAAGAATCTGGAAAGCCTGCAGACCGCTCGGAATTTGAACCAACGCCAGATCCGGTGGTCTCTTTTCTTTGCGAGGTTTGACTTCCGGGTTCGGTACATACCAAGCGGGCACAATCAAAGAGCGGATGCTCTGTCCAGGAAGCCCGAATATTCCCGAGTGGAAGACAAGCTTCTGCCCAGGACAGTGATCCCCGTCGAGTCTTTTGCTGCGGTACGGGAGCCGGTTGATATACGGGCTCGGATCCGGGAGGCACAGCAGCAGGAGGTGTGGGTGGCTCAGCGGAAGGAGGAGGTGGGGCCAGATTCTCCTTGGACGGTCACGGATGGACTCTTGTATTATCGTGACCGGCTCTATGTTCCGGGAGGGCCACTCAGGGGACTCATCCTCAGCCAGTGTCACGATAACCCGGCAGCGGGGCATTTTGGCCTGTTCAAGACCCTGAACCTGGTCTCCCGTACCTTCTGGTGGCCCCGAGTCCGACACGACGTCCAGTCCTATGTCACCTCCTGCATCCCATGCAGGCAGGCCAAGTCAGCGACAGGGGCCCCGCCTGGATTACTGCAGCCCTTGCCAACACCCAAAAGACCCTGGGGGGCAGTGTCCATGGACTTTCTGACGGATTTACCCCCATCCTCTGGTTTCACGACAGTGTATGTGGTGGTGGACATGCTGACCAAGATGGCGCACTTCATCCCCTGTCGCGGCTTACCGTCAGCCCGCGCCACTAGTCGTATGTTCATTCAGCAGGTGTATCGGCTGCACGGCCTCCCTGATAGAGTCGTCTCCAATAGGGGGGCCCAGTTTACAGCCCGCTTCTGGCAGGAGTTGATGCATGCGTTGGATATCAAGATTTGCCTCTCGTCCGCGCATCATCCTCAAACTGACGGGGGAACCGAGAAGGTCATCGGTATCCTGGAACAATATCTGCGCTGCTACGTCAATCTGCAGCAGAACAATTGGGTGGACTATCTGGCCATAGCTGAGTTTGCATTTAACAATTCGCAGCACACCTCCACACAGATGACACCGTTCTTGGCCAATGTGGGTTATCACCCCCGGTTTTTCCCCCTTTCTCCCGTGGACTCACCGGAGCCGGCAGCGAACGACTTCATGGCAGAGTTACAGGCGATCCATCGATTGGTGCGACGTCAGTTGGAGAAGGCCAAGGCCGATTACAAAAGGTTTGCTGATCGGTCAAGACGGGATACGCCTCCACTATCGGTGGGGGATCGGGTCTGGTTGTCCACCAGGAACCTACCGTCAACACGGCCGGTGAGAAAGTTAGATCACCGATATTTAGGACCGTTCCCAGTCGAGGCTGTCATCAATCCGGTCGCCTATCGCTTAACTCTGCCACGTTCCCTGCGCGTGCACCCAGTCTTTCATCGGTCTCTGTTGGTCCCCGAGCAACCGGCTTGTCCACTCTGCCGAGCGGAACCTCCCCCATCAGGACCTCGTGATGGAGGCAGCACCCCCGAGTACGAGGTCGCCAGCATCAGGGATTCCCGTTGGCTGAAAGGTCGTTTCCAGTACCTGATCGAATGGAAAGGTTACGGACCAGAGGACTTCACCTGGGAAGACGCGACCGCCGTTCATGCCCCTGCGTTGGTGACTGCTTTTCATGAACAATTCCCATCCCGTCCGCATCCGGATCGGCAGCCCCGGGGGAAGGGCCCTGCGGTGCGGGATAGTGTTGTGATTCAGGGTCAGCCTGTGGGTTCGGCAGTTGGGTCGGATGACTCGGATGACTCAGATGAGGGGGAGGAGGGGGGTGTTGAAGAAGAACTTGCTGATGATGGCTTGGAGGCTCCGCAGAGCCCTCAGCCAGGCCCCTCTTACTTGGTGGAGACCCAGCTGCGTGAGCTCGACAGTGTGGATGAAGATGACCCACAGCTGGCCCTGTTCAAGGACGCCCGACGCAGGAGGCAGTCAAGTAGGAGCAAGCAGAGAAAGGCTGTGGGACTTCTTGGAAGGAGGCAAAGAGAGGCCACGCCCTGAACTCTTATAAAGGGAGTGTTTGGGGGAGGGCTGGTTTGCTGAAAGCAACCGCTCCGATAGAGGATCAAAGCTCCGGTATCTTGTTTCATGTTTTGTTGTTTGTTTGTGTAATAAATTTGGCAGACGAATTCCAGCCTCTGCTGTTTGTACAGGGGTTGCCTTTCTGCAAGGCCGGTAGCAGGCTGGTACAGAACAGATTTTTCCTAACAAATGCGAGTTATACCCTGGGCCAAGTCGAAAGGGACAGATCAGATCCTAAGTATTCATGTTTTTTTGGGCTTCCCTGACGTAGGGGTTTATGAATATGTGTTTGTTTTTCAAATTTCGAATTTGAACTAACTAACTATGTTCACTTTTCATGGTATAATGGATTTTTCCAAACAAATGCGAGATATGTCCTGGGTCAACTGCACAGGGACAGATAACATCCAGAAAACTCATGTATTTATGGGTTTCCCTAACCCGGGGGAACATGGATCTCTCTTTGTTTTTCGAATTTTAGCTCTATCTGCAATTTGCACTTTTCATGGTATAAGGGATTTTTCCTAACAAATGCGAGATATGTCCTGGGCCAACTCCACAGGGACAGACCAGATCCAGAAACCTCTTTTTGGTGGGCTTCCCAGACCCGGGGGAACATAAATATGTGTTTGTTCTTCAAATTTGAGTTCAATCTGCAATTTGCACTTTTGATTGTATAAGGAATTTTTCCTAACAAATGCGAGATATGCTCTGGGCCAACTAGACAGGGACAGATCAGATGCTGGGTTTTTTGGGTTTCCCTGACCCAGGGGAATATGAATATGTCTTTCTTTTTCGAATTTGAGCTCTATCAGCAATTTGCACTATTGATGGAATAAGTGATTTTTCCTAACAAATGCGAGATATGCCCTGGGCCAACTCCACAGGGACAGATCAGATCCAGGAAACTCATGTTCTTTGGGCTTCCCTGACCCGGGGGAATTTGCACTTTTCATGGTATATGGGATTTTTCCAAACAAATGCGAGTTATGCCGAGGGCCAACTCCACAGGGACAGATCAGATCCCAAAAACTCATGTTTTTTGGAGTTTCCCTAACCCGGGGGAACATGAATTTGTCTTTGCTTTTCGAATTTGATCTCTGTCTCCTATTTTTATGGTATAATGGATTTTTCCTAACAAATGCGAGGTATCAGTTGGGCCAACTCCAAAGGGAGAGACCAGATTCCGAAAACTCATGTTTTTGTGGGCTTCCCTGACCCGGGAGAACATGAATATGTCTTTGTTTTTCGAATTTGACCTCTATCTGCAATTTTCAATATTGATGGTATAATGGATTTTTCCTAACAAATGAGAGGTATCCGTTGGGCCAAATCCAAAGGGACAGACCAGATCCAGAAAACTCTTTTTTTGGAGTGTTTCCCTGACCTGGGGGAACATAAATATGTGTTTCTTCTTCAAATTTGAGCTCTATCTGTAATTTGCACTTTTCATGGTATATGGGATTTTTCCACAGGGACGGACCAGATCCAGAAAACTCTTTTTGGAGGGCTTCCCAGACCCGGGGGAACATAAATATGTGATTGTTCTTCAAATTTGAGTTCAATCTGCAATTTGCACTTTTGATTGTATAAGGAATTTTTCCTAACAAATGCGAGATATGCTCTGGGCCAACTCCACAGGGACAGATCAGATGCTGGGTTTTTTGGGTTTCCCTGACCCAGGGGAATATGAATATGTCTTTCTTTTTCGAATTTGAGCTCTATCTGCAATTTGCACTATTGATGATATAAGGGATTTTTCCTAAGAAATGTGAGATATGCCCTTGGCCATCTCCAAAGGGACAGATCAGATCCTAAATATTCATGTTTTTGGGCTTCCCTGACCCAGCGGAATATGAATATGTGTTTGTTTTTCGAATTTGAGCTCTATCTCCTATGTGCACTTTTCAAGGTATAATGGATTTTTTCTAACAAATGCGAGATATGAGTTGGGCCAACTCCAAAGGGAGAGACCAGATCCAGAAAACTCTTTTTTTGGAGGGTTTCCGTGACCTGCGGGAACATAAATATGTGTTTCTTCTTCAAATTTGAGATCTATCTGTAATTTGCACTTTTCATTGTATAAGTGATTTTTCCTAAGAAATGTGAGATATGCCCTGGGCCTAGTCCAAAGGGACAGATCAGATCCCAAAACCCCATGTTTTTTGGGCTTCCCTGACCCAGGAGAATATGAATATGTCTTTCTTTTTCGAATTTGACCTCTATCTCCAATTTCCACTTCTCATGGATTTTTCCTAACAAATGTGAGTTATACCCTGGGCCAACTGCACAGGGACAGATCAGATCCCAGAAACTCACGGTTTTTTTGGTTTCCCTGACCAGGGGGCACATGAATATATCTTTGTTCTTCAAATTTGACCTCTATCTGCAATTTGCAATATTGATGGTACAAGGGATTTTTCCTAACAAATGCGAGATATGCTCTGGGCCAACTCCACAGGGATAGATCAGATGCCGAAAACTCATGTTTTTTGGGTTTCCCTGACCCAGGGGAATATGAATATGACTTTCTTTTTCGAATTTGAGCTCTATCTGCAATTTGCACTATTGATGGTATAAGTGATTTTTCCTAAGAAATGTGAGATATGCCCTTGGCCAACTCCACAGGGACAGATCAGATCCAGGAAACTCATGTTTTTTGGGCTTCCCTGACCCAGGGGAATATGAATATGTCTTTTTTTTAAATTTGAGCTCTATCTCCAATTTTCACTTTTCATCATATATGGGATTTTTCCTAACAAAAGCGAGTTATACCCCGGGCCATGTCCAAAGGGACAGATCAGATCCTAAATATTCATGTTTTTTTGCTCTTCCCTGACCCAGGGGAATATGAATATGTGTTTGTTTTTCGAATTTGAGCTCTATCTCCTATGTGCACTTTTCAAGCTATAATGGATTTTTCCTAACAAATGCGAGATATGAGTTGGGCCAACTCCAAAGGGAGAGACCAGATCCAGGAAACTCTTTTTTTTGCAGGGTTTCCCTGACCCGGGGGAACGTAAATATGTGATTGTTATACAAATTTGAGCTCTATCTGCAATTTGCACTTTTCATGGTATATGGGATTTTTCCAAACAAATGCGAGTTATGCCCAGGACCAACTCCACAGGGACAGATCAGATCCCAAAAACTCATGTTTTTTTGGGTTTCCCTGACCCAGGGGAACATGAATTTGTCTTTGTTTTTTGAATTTGATCTCTGTCTCCTATTTTTATGGTATAATGGATTTTTCCTAACAAATGCAAGGTATCAGTTGGGCCAACTCCAAAGGGAGAGACCAGATCCAGAAAACTCTTTTTTGGGAGGGTTTCCGTGACCTGGGGGAACATAAATATGTGTTTCTTCTTCAAATTTGAGCTCTATCTGTAATTTGCACTTTTCATGGTATATGGGATTTTTCCTAACATATGCAAGTTATGTTGTTGTTGTTAGTTGCGAAGTCGTGTCCGACCCATCGCGACCCTATGGACAATGTTCCTCCAGGCCTTCCTGTCCTCTACCATTTTCTGGAGTTATGCCCTGGGCCAACTCCAAAGGGAAAGACAGGTCCCAAAATCTCATGTTTCTTTGGGTTTCCGTGACCCGGGGGAAAATGAATATGTGCTTGTTTTTCGAATTTGAGCTCTATCTGCAATTTGCACTTCTCATGGTATAAGGGATTTTTCCTAACAAATGTGTGTTATGCCCTTTGCCAACTCCAAAGGGACAGATCAGATCCCAAAAACTCACGTTTTTTAAGGTTTCCCTGACCTAGGGGAGCATGAATACGTCTTTGTTTTTCGAATTTGACCTCTATCTGCAATTTGCAATATTGATGGTATAAGGGATTTTTCCTAAGAAATGTGCGTTGCCCTGGGCCAACTCCAAAGAGACAGATCTGATCCCAAAAACTCACATTTTTTTCTTTTCCCCGACCTAGGGGAGCATGAATACGTCTTTGTTTTTCGAATTTGACCTCTATCTGCAATTTGCAATATTGATGGTATAAGGGATTTTTCCTAAGAAATGTGAGATATGCCCTGGGCCAACTCCACAGGGAGAGATCAGATCAAGGAAACTAATGTTTTTTTGGTTTTCCCTGACTTGGGGGAATATGAATATGTCTTTCTTTTTTGAATTTGAGCTCTATCAGCAATTTGCACTATTGATGGAATAAGTGATTTTTCCTAACAAATGCGAGATATGCCCTGGGCCAACTCCAAAAAGACAGATCAGATCCCAAAAACTCAACTTTTTTGGGCTTCCCTGACTTAGGGGAACATGAATATGTGCTTGTTTTTCGAATTTGAGCTCTATTTGCAATTTTCACTTTTCATGGTATATGGGATTTTTCCTAACAAATGCAAGATATGCCATGCGCCAACTGCACAGGGAAAGATCAGGTCCCGAACATGAATATGTCTTTCTTTTTTGAATTGGAGCTCTATCTCCAATTTGCACGATTGATGGTATAAAGGATTTTTCCTAACAAATGCGAGATATCTCCTGGGCCAACTGCACAAGGACAGAGAAGATCCAGAAAACCCATGTATTTTTGGGTTTCCCTGAGCCGATGGAACATGAATATGTCTCTGTTTTTCGAATTTGAGCTCTATCTCCAATTTTCACTTCTCATGGTATAAAGGATTTTTCTTGACAAATTCGAGATATGCCGTGGCCAAACTCCAAAGGGACAGATCAGATTCCGAAAACTCATGTTTTTGTGGGCTTCCCTGACCCGGGAGAACATGAATATGTCTTTGTTTTTCGAATTTGACCTCTATCTGCAATTTTCAATATTGATGGTATAATGGATTTTTCCTAACAAATGCGAGTTATACCCTGAGCCAAGTGGAAAGGGACAGATCAGATCCTAAATATTCATGTTTTTTTTTGCTTCCCTGACGTAGGGGAATATGAATATGTGTTTGTTTTTCGAATTTTGAATTTGAACTAACTAACTTTGCTCACTTTTCATGGTATAATTGATTTTTCCTAACAAATGCGAGATATGTCCTGGGCCAACTGCACAGGGACAGATAAGATCCAGAAAAGTCATGTATTTTGGGGTTTCCCTAACCCGGGGGAACATGAATATGTCTTTGTTTTTCGAATTTTAGCTCTATTTGCAATTTGCACTTTTCATGGTATAAGGGATTTTTCCTAACAAATGCGAGATATGTCCTGGGCCAACTCCACAGGGACAGACCAGATCCAGAAAACTCATGTTTTTTGGGCTTCCCTGAACCAGGGAACGTGAATATGTCCTTCTTTTTCGAATTTGAGCTCTATCTCCAATTTCCACTTTTCATGGTATATGGGATTTTTCCTAACATATGCGAGATATGCTCTGGGCCAACTCCACAGGGACATATCCGAACCATAAAACTCATGTTTTTTGGGCTTCCCTGAACCGGGGAACGTGAATATGTCTTTCTTTTTTGAATTTGAGCTCTATCTGCAATTTGCACTATTGATGGTATAAGTGATTTTTGCTAAGAAATGTGAGGTATGCCCTGGGCCAACTCCCCAGGGACAGATCAGATCCAGGAAACTCATTTTTTTGGGTTTCCCTTACCCAGGGGAATATGAATATGTCTTTTTTTTTAATTTGAGCTGTATCTCCAATTTTCACTTTACATCATATATGGGATTTTTCCTAACAAAATAAAGTTATACCCTGGGCCATCTCCAAAGGGACAGATCAGATCCTAAATATTCATGTTTTTTGGGCTTCCCTGACCCAGCGGAATATGAATATGTGTTTGTTTTTCGAATTTGAACTCTATCTCCTATGTTCACTTTTTATGGTATAATGGATTTTTCCTAACAAATGCGAGATATCAGTTGGGCCAGCTCCAAAGGGAGAGACCAGATCCAGAAAACTCTTTTTTTGGAGGGTTTCCCTGACCTGGGGGAACATAAATATGTGTTTCTTCTTCAAATTTGAGCTCTATCTGTAATTTGCACTTTTCATGGTATATGGGATTTTTCATAACATATGCAAGTTATGCCCTTTGCCAACTCCAAAGGGACAGATCAGATCCCAAAAACTCACGTTTTTTTTGGTTTCCCCGACCCAGGGGAGCATGAATACGTCTTTGTTTTTCGAATTTGAGCTCTATCAGCAATTTGCACTATTGATGGAATAAGTGATTTTTCCTAACAAATGCGAGATATGCCCTGGGCCAACTCCAAAAAGACAGATCAGATCCAGGAAACTCATTTTTTTGGGTTTCCCTTACCCAGGGGAATATGAATATGTCTTTCTTTTTCGAATTTGAGCTCTATCTACAATTTGCACTATTGATTTTATAAGGGATGTTTCCTAAGAAATGTGAGATATGCCCTGGGCCAACTCCACAGGGACAGATCAGATCCAGGAAACTCATGTTTTTTGGGCTTCCCTGACCCAGGGGAATATGAATATGTGTTTGTTTTTTGAATTTGAGCTCTATCTCCTATGTGCACTTTTCAAGCTATAATGGATTTTTCCTAACAAATGCGAGATATGAGTTGGGCCAACTCTAAAGGGAGAGACCAGATCCAGGAAACTCTTTTTTTGCAGGGTTTCCCTGACCCGGGGGAACATAAATATGTGATTGTTATGCAGATTTGAGCTCTATTTGCAATTTTCACTTTTCATGGTATATGGGATTTTTCCTAACAAATGCAAGATATGCCATGCGCCAACTGCACAGGGAAAGATCAGGTCCCGAAAATGAATATGTCTTTCTTTTTTGAATTTGAGCTCTATCTCCAATTTGCACGATTGATGGTATAAAGGATTTTTCCGAACAAATGTGAGATATCTCCTGGGCCAACTGCACAGGGACAGATAAGATCCAGAAAACTCATGTATTTTTGGGTTTCCCTGAGCCGACGGAACATGAATATGTCTCTGTTTTTCGAATTTGAGCTCTATCTCCAATTTTCACTTCTCATGGTATAAAGGATTTTTCTTGACAAATTCGAGATATGCCGTGGCCAAACTCCAAAGGGACAGATCAGATTCCGAAAACTCATGTTTTTGTGGGCTTCCCTGACCCGGGAGAACATGAATATGTCTTTGTTTTTCGAATTTGACCTCTATCTGCAATTTTCAATATTGATGGTATAATGGATTTTTCCTAACAAATGCGAGTTATACCCTGGGCCAAGTCGAAAGGGACAGATCAGATCCTAAATATTCATGTTTTTTTGGGCTTCCCTGACGTAGGGGAATATGAATATGTGTTTGTTTTTCAAATTTCGAATTTGAACTAACTATGCTCACTTTTCATGGTATAATGGATTTTTCCAAACAAATGCGAGATATGTCCTGGGCCAACTGCACAGGGACAGATAAGATCCACATTAATATGTGTTTGTTCTTCAAATTTAAGTTCAATCTGCAATTTGCACTTTTGATTGTATAAGGAATTTTTCCTAACAAATGCGAGATATGCTCTGGGCCAACTCCACAGGGACATATCAGATGCTGGGATTTTTTGGGTTTCCCTGACCCAGGGGAATATGAATATGTCTTTCTTTTTCGAATTTGAGCTCTATCAGCAATTTGCACTATTGATGGAATAAGTGATTTTTCCTAACAAATGCGAGATATGCCCTAGGCCCTAGGCCAACTCCAAAAAGACAGATCAGATCAAGGAAACTCTTTTTTTTGGTTTCCCTTACCCAGGGGAATATGAATATGTCTTTTTTTTTTAATTTGAGCTGTATCTCCAATTTTCACTTTACATCATATATGGGATTTTTCCTAACAAAATAAAGTTATACCCCTGGCCATCTCCAAAGGGACAGATCAGATCCTAAATATTCATGTTTTTGGGCTTCCCTGACCCAGCGGAATATGAATATGTGTTTGTTTTTCGAATTTGAGCTTTATCTCCTATGTGCACTTTTCAAGGTATAATGGATTTTTTCTAACAAATGCGAGATATGAGTTGGGCCAACTCCAAAGGGAGAGACCAGATCCAGAAAACTCTTTTTTTGGAGGGTTTCCCTGACCTGCGGGAACATAAATATGTGTTTCTTCTTCAAATTTGAGATCTATCTGTAATTTGCACTTTTCATTGTATAAGTGATTTTTCCTAAGAAATGTGAGATATGCCCTGGGCCAAGTCCAAAGGGACAGATCAGATCCCAAAACCCCATGTTTTTTGGGCTTCCCTGACCCAGGAGAACATGAATATGTCTTTCTTTTTCGAATTTGACCTCTATCTCCAATTTCCACTTCTCATGGATTTTTCCTAACAAATGTGAGTTATACCCTGGGCCAACTGCACAGGGACAGATCAGATCCCAGAAACTCACGGTTTTTTTGGTTTCCCTGACCAGGGGGCACATGAATATATCTTTGTTCTTCAAATTTGACCTCTATCTGCAATTTGCAATATTGATGGTACAAGTGATTTTTCCTAACAAATGCGAGATATGCTCTGGGCCAACTCCACAGGGATAGATCAGATGCCGAAAACTCATGTTTTTTGGGTTTCCCTGACCCAGGGGAATATGAATATGACTTTCTTTTTCGAATTTGAGCTCTATCTGCAATTTGCACTATTGATGGTATAAGTGATTTTTCCTAAGAAATGTGAGATATGCCCTTGGCCA
Organism: Vipera berus; assembly: GCF_964194415.1. NCBI lineage: Eukaryota > Metazoa > Chordata > Lepidosauria > Squamata > Viperidae > Vipera > Vipera berus. Next base: position 47,665,116 of record NC_138210.1, read on the forward strand.
ACTCCACAGGGACAGATCAGATCCAGGAAACTCATGTTTTTTGGGCTTCCCTGACCCAGGGGAATATGAATATGTCTTTTTTTTTAAATTTGAGCTCTATCTCCAATTTTCACTTTTCATTATATATGGGATTTTTCCTAACAAAAGCGAGTTATACCCCGGGCCATGTCCAAAGGGACAGATCAGATCCTAAATATTCATGTTTTTTTGCTCTTCCCTGACCCAGGGGAATATGAATATGTGTTTGTTTTTCGAATTTGAGCTCTATCTCCTATGTGCACTTTTCAAGCTATAATGGATTTTTCCTCACAAATGCGAGATATGAGTTGGGCCAACTCCAAAGGGAGAGACCAGATCCAGGAAACTCTTTTTTTTGCAGGGTTTCCCTGACCCGGGGGAACATAAATATGTGATTGTTATACAAATTTGTGCTCTATCTGCAATTTGCACTTTTCATGGTATATGGGATTTTTCCAAACAAATGCGAGTTATGCCCAGGACCAACTCCACAGGGACAGATCAGATCCCAAAAACTCATGTTTTTTTGGAGTTTCCCTAACCCGGGGGAACATGAATTTGTCTTTGTTTTTCGAATTTGATCTCTGTCTCCTATTTTTATGGTATAATGGATTTTTCCTAACAAATGCGAGGTATCCGTTGGGCCAAATCCAAAGGGACAGACCAGATCCAGAAAACTCTTTTTTTGGAGGGTTTCCCTGACCTGGGGGAACATAAATATGTGTTTCTTCTTCAAATTTGAGCTCTATCTGTAATTTGCACTTTTCATGGTATATGGGATTTTTCCACAGGGACAGACCAGATCCAGAAAACTCTTTTTGGAGGGCTTCCCAGACCCGGGGGAACATAAATATGTGTTTGTTCTTCAAATTTGAGTTCAATCTGCAATTTGCACTTTTGATTGTATAAGGAATTTTTCCTAACAAATGCGAGATATGCTCTGGGCCAACTCCACAGGGACAGATCAGATGCTGGGTTTTTTGGGTTTCCCTGACCCAGGGGAATATGAATATGTCTTTCTTTTTCGAATTTGAGCTCTATCAGCAATTTGCACTATTGATGGAATAAGTGATTTTTCCTAACAAATGCGAGTTATGTCCTGGGCCAACTCGACAGGGAGAGATCAGATCCGAAAAAGTCATTTTTTGGGGGGCTTCCCTGACCCGGTGGAACATAAATATGTCTTTGTTCTTCAAATTTGAGTTCAATCTGCAATTTGCACTTTTCATAGTATATGGGATTTTTCCTAACAAATGCGAGATATGCCATGGGCCAACTGCACAGGGACAGATAAGATCCAGAAAACTCATGTGTTTTTGGGTTTCCCTGACACGACGGAACATGAATATGTCTCTGTTTTTCGAATTTGAGCTCTATCTCCAATTTTCACTTTTCATGGTATATGGGATTTTTCCTAAGAAATGCGAGTTTCGCCTTTTACCAACTCCACAGGGACATATCCGAACCAGAAAACTCATGTTTCTTTGGGCTTCCCTGAACCGGGGAACGTGAATATGTCTTTCTTTTTCGAATTTGAGATCTATCTCCAATTTCCACTTTTCATGGTATATGGGATTTTTCCTAACATATGCGAGATATGCTCTGGGCCAACTCCACAGGGACAGATCAGATCCCAAAAACTCAAGTTTTTTGGGCTTCCCTGACCCAGGGGAACATGAATATGTGCTTGTTTTTCGAATTTGAGCTCTATCTGCAATTTGCACTTCTCATGGTATAAGGGATTTTTCCTAACAAATGCGTGTTATACCCTGGGCCAACTCCACAGGGACAGATCAGATCCAGGAAACCCATGGTTTTTTTTTGTTTCCCTGACCCTGGGGAACATGAATATGTCTTTGTTTTTCGAATTTGAACTCTATCTCCTATGTTCACTTTTTATGGTATAATGGATTTTTCCTAACAAATGCGAGATATCAGTTGGGCCAACTCCAAAGGGAGCGACCAGATCCAGAAAACTCTTTTTTGGAGGGTTTCCCTGACCTGGGGGAAGATATGGGATTTTTCCTAACATATGCAAATTATGCCCTGGGCCAACTCAAAAGGGAAAGATCAGGTCCCAAAAACATGTTTTTTTGGGTTTCCGTGACCCGGGGGAACATGAATATGTCTTTGTTTTTCGAATTTGACCTCTATCTGCAATTTGCACTATTGATGGTATAAGTGATTTTTCGTAAGAAATGTGAGATATGCCCTGGGCCAACTCCAATGGGAAAGATCTGATGCAGGAAACTCATGTTTTTTTCAGTTTCCCTAACCCAGAGGAACATGAATATGCCTTTGTTTTTCGAATTTGAGCTCTATCTCCAATTTCCACTTTTCATGGTATATGGGATTTTTCCTAACATATGCGAGATATGCTCTGGGCCAACTCCACAGGGACATATCCGAACCAGAAAACTCATGGTTTTTTGGGCTTCCCTGAACCGGGGAACGTGAATATGGCTTTCTTTTTCGAATTTGAGCTCTATCTCCAATTTCCACTTCTCATGGATTTTTCCTAACAAATGTGAGTTATACCCTGTGCCAACTCCACAGGGACAGATCAGATCCCAGAAACTCACATTTTTTTTGGTTTCCGTGACCCGGAGGAACATGAATATGTCTTTGTTTTTTTAATTTGACCTCTATCTGCAATTTGCAATATTGATGGTATAAGGGATTTTTCCTAACAAATGCACGATTTGCCCTGGGCCAACACCACAGGGACAGATGAGATCCCGAAAACTCATGTTTTTTTGGTTTCCCCAGACCCAGATAGAGCTAAAATTCGAAAAACAAAGAGAGATCCATGTTCCCCCGGGTTAGGGAAACCCAAAAATACATGAGTTTTCTGGATCTTATCTGTCCCTGTGCAGTTGGCCCAGGACATATCTCGCATTTGTTAGGAAAAATCCCATATACCATGAAAAGTGCAAATTGCAAATAGAGCTCAAATTCGAAAAACAAGCACATATTCATGTTCCCCTAGGTCAGGGAAGCCCAAAAAAGTTGAGTTTTTGGGATCTGATCTGTCCCTTTGGAGTTGGCCCAGGGCATATCTCGCATTTGTTAGGAAAAATCCCTTATACCATGAAAAGTGCAAATTACAGATAGAGCTCAAATTTGAAGAAGAAACACATATTTATTTTCCCCCAGGTCAGTGTAACCCTCCAAAAAAAGAGTTTTCTGGATCTGGTCTCTCCCTTTGGAGTTGGCCCAACTGATATCTCACATTTGTTAGGAAAAATCCATTATACCATAAAAAGTGAACATAGGAGATAGAGTTCAAATTCGAAAAACAAACACATATTCATATTCCCCTGGGTCAGGGAAGCCCAAAAAAACATGAATATTTAGGATCTGATGTGACCCTTTGGAGTTGGCCCAGGGCATATCTCGCATTTGTTAGGAAAAATCCCTTATACCATGAAAAGTGCAAATTACAGATAGAGCTCAAATTTGAAGAAGAAACACATATTTATGTTCCCCCAGGTCAGTGTAACCCTCCAAAAAAAGAGTTTTCTGGATCTGGTCTCTCCCTTTGGAGTTGGCCCAACTGATATCTCGCATTTGTTAGGAAAAATCCATTATACCATAAAAAGTGAACATAGGAGATAGAGTTCAAATTTGAAAAACAAACACATATTCATTTTCCCCTGGGTCAGGGAAGCCCAAAAAAACATGAATATTTAGGATCTGATGTGTCCCTTTGGAGTTGGCCCAGGGTATAACTTGCATTTGTTTGGAAAAATCCCATATACCATGAAAAGTGCACATAGGAGATAGTGCTCAAATTCGAAAAACAAAGACATATTCATGTTCCCCAGGGTCAGGGAAACCAAAAAAACATGGGTTTCCTGGATCTGATCTGTCCCTGTGGAGTTGGCCCAGGGCATAACACGCATTTGTTAGGAAAAATCCCTTATACCATGAGAAGTGCAAATTACAGATAGAGCTCAAATTTGAAGAAGAAACACATATTTATGTTCCCCCAGGTCACGGAAACCCTCCAAAAAAAGAGTTTTCTGGATCTGGTCTCTCCCTTTGGAGTTGGCCCAACTCATACCTTGCATTTGTTAGGAAAAATCCATTATACCATAAAAATAGGAGACAGAGATCAAATTCGAAAAACAAAGACAAATTCATGTTCCCCCGGGTCAGGGAAACCGAAAAAAACATGAGTTTTTGGGATCTGATCTGTCCCTGTGGAGTTGGCCCTGGGCATAACTCGCATTTGTTTGGAAAAATCCCATATACCATGAAAAGTGCAAATTGCAGATAGAGCTCAAATTTGTATAACAATCACATATTTACGTTCCCCCGGGTCAGGGAAACCCTGCAAAAAAAGAGTTTCCTGGATCTGGTCTCTCCCTTTGGAGTTGGCCCAACTCATATCTCGCATTTGTTAGGAAAAATCCATTATAGCTTGAAAAGTGCACATAGGAGATAGAGCTCAAATTCGAAAAACAAACACATATTCATATTCCCCTGGGTTAGGGAAGAGCAAAAAAATATGAATATTTAGGATCTGATCTGTCCCTTTGGAGATGGCCCGGGGTATAACTCGCTTTTGTTAGGAAAAATCCCATATATGATGAAAAGTGAAAATTGGAGATAGATGTTGTGATTCAGGGTCAGCCTGTGGGTTCGGCAGTTGGGTCGGACGACTCAGAGGAGGAGGGGGGTGTTGAAGACCTTGCTGAGGGGGTTGAAGATCTTGCTGATGATAGCCCTCAGGCAGGCCCCTCCCACTTGGTCACCATGGAGACCCAGCTGTGTGAGCCTGACAGTGTGGATGAAGGTGACCCACAGCTGGCCCTGTTCAAGGACGCCCGACGCAGGAGGCAGTCAAGTAGGAGTAAACAGAGGAAGGCTGTGGGGCTTCTCGGAAGGAGGCAGAGAGAGGCCACGCCCTGAACTCTTTATAAAGGGAATGTGTGGGGAGGGCTGGTTTGCTGAAAGCAACCGCTCAGATAGTGTTTCAAAGCTCCTGTATCTTGGTTCGTGTCTTGTTTGTTTTTTGTAGTAATAAATTGGGCAGACGTAATTCCAGCCTCTTGCCGTTTGTAAAGGGGTTGCCTTTTCTGCAGGGCCGGTAGCAGGCTGGTACAGAACAGTTTGCTTTCAGCCACCCACCCCTTACTAATATTATGGAGCAGCTACGTGCTGAGAATGCCCAGCTCACCCAGCAACTGACTTTGCTGGCAGCTCAGGTGGCTCAACTGCAAGCTCAGGTTCATGCTGCACCCCCACCATCACCCCCACCCAGGAGAAAATGCCAAGTTGCAATGCCGGATAAATTTACAGGCACTCCAGAACTGTTTCCTGCTTTCCTGGGACAATGCCAGCTCTTTATCAGCGTGAGAGCAGCTGATTTCCCCACCGACCGGGATAAGGTGGGGTTTGTGTTAAGCCTTCTTTCGGGTGATGCAGCTCGTTGGGGCACGCCTCTGCTGGCTCAACCTAGCCCATTGTTGGACAACTTTGTGGGGTTTTGTGATCATATGCGTCTGATGTATGAGGACCCTATTAAGACGCAGACTGCTACTCGACGCCTGAAAGCTCTGAGGCAGGGTCAACGCCCCCTACAGGGCTATATCAGCGATTTTCGGCTGCTTAGCCAGGATTCCGCCTGGAATGAGGCTGCGCTCGTGGATGCCTTCCAGGATGGATTGTCGGAGGAGATGTTGGATGAGCTGGCCCGTGTGGATATTCCCTCAGACCTGAATGGGCTGATCCATCTCTGCCTGCGGATCGATGCTCGGTTGCAGCAGCGAAGGAGTCGCCGTGCCACCCCACAGACCCCTGCAGCCCCTGTTGTGCGTGAGCCCCCAGTTCAAAGGGAGGAGCCAATGGAGCTGGGTGCCGCCAGGTCTCGTCTATCGGTGACTGAAATGAACAGACGACGATCGGGGGGGTTGTGTTTTTACTGTGGGGACCCTGGGCATTTGGCTGCTTTTTGCCCAAAGAAGCGACAGCGGGCATCAGTGACCGAGTCTGCCCCGAGAAAGTCCCCTACTTTTCTGTCGGGAAACGCCCCGAGCCCGATCTAGACGGTGTGATAGATCGGGCGTCCCACAACAACACTGAGCGACGTCTTTCCGATGCTGCCTGTGGACCTCCACGGCATTTGATTTTGGAGGCACGTCTGATCCTTCCTGGCAAGCCAGAGGGGATTCCAGTCCATGCCTTAATTGACTCTGGGGCCACCACAAATTTTATGGACTCAGCATTTGTGGCCAAATGGGCTGTTCCCCAGTGCCCGGTGGATCCGCCCATGTTAGTGGAGACTATCGATGGTCGAGTGCTCCTGTCTGGGCCAATTACGGCCGCCACGCAACCATTATGTATGGCCATCAGTTCCCATGTGGAGGCCATTCAGTTCTATATCACCTCTGATCTGCATTTCCCCGTGGTCCTGACTGGCGTGGCTCCGGGCGCATGACCCACAGATCTATTGGTCACAGAACTTGGTCACCTTCCCAAGCTTGCAGTGCGTGGACCACTCCCGCCATATCTGTGCCGGCCAGGTGGAGGGTTCCCCAGGGGTTTCCTTGCCTCCTGAACTGTCCGACTTTGCTGATGTATTCAGCGAGACAGAGGCGGATCAATTACCCCCGCACAGGCCCTATGACTGCCCCATTGATTTAGTCCCTGATGCGCCTCTCCCAGTGGGGCGTTTGTACTCCATGTCGGACCCCGAGTTGGCTGCATTGCGGGACTTTCTGGAGAAGAATTTGGCTCGCGGTTTCATCCGGCCCTCATCCTCGCCAGTGTCTGCACCCGTGCTCTTCGTCAAAAAGAAGTCGGGCGAATTACGGCTTTGCTGCGATTATAGGAAACTTAACGCCATCACGGTGCGCAATCGTTACCCGCTGCCCCTCATCACCGAACTCTTGGACCGACTCCGGGAGGCTAAGATCTTCACGAAACTGGACCTGCGTGGAGCTTACAACCTCGTCAGGGTTCGGCCGGGTGATGAGTGGAAGACGGGGTTTGGTACTCGCTATGGACATTTTGAGTACACGGTGATGCCGTTTGGCCTGACCAACGCCCCCGCCGTGTTTCAGCATTTCATGAATGACATTTTCCGGGATTTGTTGGATCAGTTTGTCGTGATCTACTTGGATGACATCCTGATCTACTCCCCGTCGCGTGAGGTGCATCATCAGCATCTCCATCAGGTCCTGCAGCGACTCCGAGAACATCGGCTGTTTGCCAAGTTGGAGAAGTGCCAGTTCTACCGGGTGACCATCGATTTCCTGGGTCACCGCATTTCTCCTGAGGGCATCGCCATGGAGCCGAGTAAGGTTGAGTCTTTGCAGAGTTGGCAACCCCCGTGTCGCGTGAAGGATGTTCAGCGACTTCTTGGGTTCGCCAACTATTACCGAACTTTCATCCCTGGGTTTGCTGCCTTGACAGCCCCCCTCACCCGGCTCCTGCAGAAGAAGACTCGGTTCCAGTGGAACGCTCCAGAACAACAGGCTTTCCAGACTTTGAAGGAAGCCTTCATGAAGGAGCCCATCTTGAAGCATCCTGACCCGCAACGGCCGTTTGTTGTGGAGGCGGACGCCTCCGACATTGCCATTGGGGCGGTGTTACTCCAGGCAACGACGCCCAGCGGTACCCTCTTCCCTTGCGCGTACCATTCACGAAAACTGAACCCTTCGGAGCGCAATTATACAATCTGGGAGAAGGAGCTGCTGGCCATCAAAGCGGCGTTCGAGGCCTGGAGGCATCATCTGGAGGGAGCGCGGCATCAAATCGAGGTCCGGACGGACCATAAGAATTTGGAAAGCCTGCAGACCGCTCGGAATTTGAACCAACGCCAGATCCGGTGGTCTCTTTTCTTTGCGAGGTTTGACTTCTGGGTTCGGTACATACCTAGCGGGAACAATCAAAGAGTGGATGCTCTGTCCAGGAAGCCCGAATATTCCCGAGTGGAAGACAAGCTTCTGCCCAGGACAGTGATCCCCGTCGAGTCTTTTGCTGCGGTGCGGGAGCCGGTTGATATACGGGCTCGGATCCGGGAGGCACAGCAGCAGGAGGTGTGGGTGGCTCAGAGGAAGGAGGAGGTGGGGCCAGATTCTCCTTGGACGGTCACAGATGGACTCTTGTATTATCGTGACCGGCTCTACGTTCCGGGAGGGCCACTCAGGGGACTCATCCTCAGCCAGTGTCACGATAACCCGGCGGCGGGGCATTTTGGCCTGTTCAAGACCCTGAACCTGGTCTCCCATACCTTCTGGTGGCCCCGAGTCCGACACGACGTCCAGTCCTATGTTACCTCCTGCATCCCATGCAGGCAGGCCAAGTCAGCGACAGGGGCCCCGCCTGGATTACTGCAGCCTTTGCCAACACCCAAAAGACCCTGGGGGGCTGTGTCCATGGACTTTCTGATGGATTTACCCCCATCCTCTGGTTTTACGACACTGTATGTGGTGGTGGACATGCTGACCAAGATGGCGCACTTCATCCCCTGTCGCGGCTTACCGTCAGCCCACGCCACTAGTCGTATGTTCATTCAGCAGGTGTTTCGGCTGCACGGCCTCCCTGATAGAGTCGTCTCTGATAGGGGGCCCCAGTTTACAGCCCGCTTCTGGCAGGAGTTGATGCATGCATTGGATATCAAGATTTGCCTCTCGTCCCCGCATCATCCTCAAACTGACGGGGGAACCGAGAAGGTCATTGGTATCCTGGAACAATATCTGCGCTGCTACGTCAATCTGCAGCAAAACAATTGGGTGGACTATCTGGCCATAGCTGAGTTTGCATTTAACAATTCGCAGCACACCTCCAAACAGATGACACCGTTCTTGGCCAATGTGGGATATCACCCCCGGTTTTATCCCCTTTCTCCCGTGGACTCACCGGAGCCGGCAGCGAACGACTTCATGGCAGAGTTACAGGCGACCCATCGATTGGTGCGACGTCAGTTAGAGAAGGCCAAGGCCGATTACAAAAGGTTTGCTGATCGGTCAAGACGGGATACGCCTCCACTATCGGTGGGAGATCGGGTCTGGTTGTCCACCAGGAACCTACCGTCAACACGGCCGGTGAGAAAGTTAGATCACCGATATTTAGGACCGTTCCCAGTCGAGGCTGTCATCAATCCGGTCGCCTATCGCTTAACTCTGCCACGTTCCCTGCGCGTGCACCCAGTCTTTCATCGGTCTCTGTTGGTCCCCGAGCAACCGGCCTGTCCACTCCGCCGAGCGGAACATCCCCCATCAGGACCTCATGATGGAGGCAGCACCCCTGAGCACGAGGTCGCCAGCATCAGGGATTCCCGTTGGCTGAAAGGTCATTTCCAGTACCTGATTGAATGGAAAGGTTACGGACCAGAGGACTTCACCTGAGAAGACGCGACCGCCGTTCATGCCCCTGCGTTGGTGACCGCTTTTCATGAACAATTTCCATCCCGACCGCATCCAGATCGGCAGACCCGGGGGAAGGGCCCTGCGGTGCGGGATAGTGTTGTGATTCAGGGTCAGCTTGTGGGTTCGGCAGTTGGGTCGGACGACTCAGAGGAGGAGGGGGGTATTGAAGACCTTGATGAGGGGGTTGAAGATCTTGCTGATGATAGCCCTCAGGCAGGCCCCTCCCACTTGGTCACCATGGAGACCCAGCTGTGTGAGCCTGACAGTGTGGATGAAGATGACCCACAGCTGGCCCTGTTCAAGGACGCCCGACGCAGGAGGCAGTCAAGTAGGAGTAAACAGAGGAAGGCTGTGGGGCTTCTCGGATGGAGGCAGAGAGAGGCAACGCCCTGAACTCTTTATAAACGGAATGTGTGGGGAGGGCTGGTTTGCTGAAAGCAACCGCTCAGATAGTGTTTCAAAGCTCCTGTATCTTGGTTCGTGTCTTGTTTGTTATTTGTAGTAATAAATTGGGCAGACGTAATTCCAGCCTCTTGCCGTTTGTAAAGGGGTTGCCTTTTCTGCAGGGCCGGTAGCAGGCTGGTACAGAACAATAGAGCTCAAATTTTAAAAAAAGACATATTCATATTCCCCTGGGTCAGGTAAGCCCAAAAAACATGAGTTTCCTGGATCTGATCTGTCCCTGTGGAGTTGGCCAAGGGCATATCTCACATTTCTTAGGAAAAATCACTTATACCATCAATAGTGCAAATTGCAGATAGTGCTCAAATTCGAAAAAGAAAGTCATATTCATATTCCCCTGGGTCAGGGAAACCCAGAAAACATGAGTTTTCGGCATCTGATCTATCCCTGTGGAGTTGGCCCAGAGCATATCTTGCATTTGTTAGGAAAGATCCCTTGTACCATCAATATTGCAAATTGCAGATAGAGGTCAAATTTGAAAAACAAAGATATATTCAAGTGCCCCCTGGTCAGGGAAACAAAAAAAAACGTGAGTTTCTGGGATCTGATCTGTCCCTGTGGAGTTGGCAAAGGGTATAACTCACATTTGTTAGGAAAAATCCATGAGAAGTGGAAATTGGAGATAGAGCTCGGTTTCAGGGAAGCCAACCAAAAAAAGAGTTTTCTGGATCTGGTCTCTCCCTGTGGAATGGGCCCAGGGCATAACACGCATTTGTTAGGAAAAATCCCTTATACCATGAGAAGTGCAAATTGCAGATAGAGCTCCAATTTGAAAAACAAGCACATATTCATGTTGCCCTTGGTTACGGAAACCGAAAAAACCAGGAGTTCCCTGGATCAGATCTTTCCCTGTGGAGTTGGACTAGGGCATATCTAACATTTCCTAGGAAAAATCACTTATACCATCAATAGTGCAAATTGCAGATAAAGCTCAAATTCGAAAAAGAAAGACATATTCATATTCCCCCAAGTCAGGGAAAACAAAAAAAACATGAGTTTTCAGGATCTCATCTGTCCCTGTGCTGTTGGCCAAGGGCAAATCGTGCATTTGTTAGGAAAAATCCCTTATACCATCAATATTGCAAATTGCAGATAGAGGTCAAATTCAAAAACCAAAGACATATTCATGTTCCCCCGGGTCAGGGAAACCGAAAAAAACATGAGTTTTTGTGATGTGATCTGTCCCTTTGGAGTTGGCAAAGGGCATAACTTGCATATGTTAGGAGTTTTCTGGATCTTATCTGTCCCTTATCTGTCCCCAGGACATATCTCGCATTTGTTAGGAAAAATCCCATATACCATGAAAAGTGCAAATAGGAGATTGAGCTCAAATTTGAAAAACAAAGACATATTCATGTTCCGCCGGGTCACAGAAACCCCCAAAAACATGGGTTTTTGGGATGGGATGTGATCTGTCCCTTTTGAGTTGGCCCAGGGCATAACTTGCATATGTTAGGAAAAATCTCATATACCATGAAAAGTGCAAATTACAGATAGAGCTCAAATTTGAAGAAGAAACACATATTTATGTTCCCCCAGGTCAGGGGGAACGCTCTGGTCTTTCCCTTTGGAGTTGGCCCAACTGATATCTCGCATTTTTTAGGAAAAATCCGTTATACCATCAATCGTGCAAATTGCAGATAGAGCTCAAATTAGAAAAACAAAGATATATTCATATTCCCACGGTTCAGGGAAGCCCAAAAAAACATGAATTTTCCAGATCTCATCTGTCCGTGTGGAGTTGGCCTAGGACATATCTCGCATTTGTTAAGAAAAATAAATTATACCATCTCCAAATTGGAGATAGAGCTAAAATTCAAAAAAGAAAGACATATTCATGTTCCCCAGGGTCAGGGAAACCAAAAAAACCATGGTTTTCCTTGATCTGATCTGTCCCTGTGGAGTTGGCCCAGGGCATATCTCACATTTCTTAGGAAAAATCACTTATACCATCAATACTGCAAATTGCAGATAGAGCTCAAAATCGAAAAAGCAAGACATATTCACGTTCCCCAGTTTAGGGAAGCCAAAAAAACCATGAGTTTTATGGTTCAGATATGTCCCTGTGGATTTGGCCCAGAGCATATCTCGCATATGTTAGGAAAAGTCCCATATACCATGAATAGTGGAAATTGGAGATAGAGCTCAAATTTGAAGAACAAACACATATTTATGTTCCCCCGGGTCTGGGAAACCCTCCAAAAAGAGTTTTCTAGATCTGGTCTGTCCCTTTGGAGTTGGCCCTACTCATATCTCACATTTGTTAGGAAAAATCCGTTATACCATCAATCGTGCAAATTGCAGATAAAGCTCAAATTAGAAAAACAAAGACATATTCATATTCCCACAGTTCAGGGAAGCCCCAAAAAACATCAATTTTCCAGATCTCATCTGTCCCTGTGGAGTTGGCCTAGGACATATCTCGCATTTGTTAAGAAAAATCCGTTATACCATCAATCGTGCAAATTGCAGATAAAGCTCAAATTCGAAAAACAAAGACATATTCATGTTCTCCCTGGTCAGGGAAGCCCTCCAAAAAAGGGTTTTCTGGATCTGGTCTGTCCCTTTGGAGTTGGCCCAAAGGGCTCATAGTGGATAACGCTCAGATTCAAAAAAGTAAGACATATTCATGTTTCCCCGAGTGAGGGAAACGGGAAAAACCATGAGTTTTCGGGATCTGATCTTTCCCTTTGGAGTTTGCCCAGGGCATATCTCGCATTTGTTAGGAAAAATCCCATATACCATGAAAAGTGCAAATTGCAGAAAGAGCTCAAATTTGAAGACATATTTATGTTCCACCGGGTCAGGGAAGCCCCCCAAAAAATGACCTTTTTGGATCTGATCTCTCCCTGTCGAGATGGCCCAGGGCATAACTCGCATTTGTTAGGAAAAATCCCTTATACCATCAATCGTGCAAATTGGAGATAGAGCTCAAATTCAAAAAAGAAAGACATATTCATGTTCACCCGGGTCAGGGAAACCCAAAAAAACTTGAGTTTTCGGGACCTGATCTTTCCCTCTGCAGTTAGCGCATGACATATCTCGCATTTGTTAGGAAAAATCTCTTATACCATGAAAAGTGAAAATTGGAGAAAGAGCTCAAATTCGAAAAACAAAAACATATTCATCTTCCCCCGGGTTAGGGATCTGATCTGTCCCTGTGGAGTTGGCCCTGGGCATATCTCGCATTTGTTAGGAAAAATTCCTTATACAATGAAAAGTGCAAATTGCAGATTGAACTCAAATTTGAAGAACAAACACATATTTATGTTCCCCTGGGTCTGGGAAGCCCTCCAAAAAGAGTTTTCTGGATCTGGTCTGTCCCTGTGGAGTTGGCCAAGGGCATATCTCGCATTTGTTAGGAAAAATTCATTATATCATGAAACGTGAACATAGTTAGTTCAAATTCGAAATTCGAAAAACAAACACATATTCATATTCCCCTACGTCAGAGAAGCCCAAAAAAACATGAATATTTAGGATCTGATCTGTCCCTTTCGACTTGGCCCAGGTTATAACTCGTATTTGTTAGGAAAAATCCATTATACCATCAATATTGAAAATTGCAGATAGAGGTCAAATTCGAAAAACAAAGACATATTCATGTTCTCCCGGGTCAGGGAAGCCCACAAAAACATGAGTTTTCGGAATCTGATCTGTCCCTTTGGAGTTTGGCCACGGCATATCTCAAATTTGTCAAAAAAAATTCTTTATACCATGAGAAGTGAAAATTGGAGATAGAGCTCAAATTCAAAAAAGAGAGACATATTCATGTTCCGTCGGCTCAGGGAAACCCAAAAATACATGAGTTTTCTGGATCTTATCTGTCCCTGTGCAGTTGGCCCAAGAGATATCTCGCATTTGTTAGGAAAAATCCTTTATACCATCAGTCGTACAAATTGGAGATAGAGCTCAAATTCAAAAAAGAAAGACATATTCATGTTCGGGACCTGATCTTTCCCTGTGCAGTTGGCGCATGGCATAACTCACATTTGTTGGGAAAAATCCATGAAAAGTGGATATTGGAGATAGAGCTCAAATTCGAAAAACAAAGACATATTCACGTTCTCCGGTTCAGGGAAGCCCAAAAAAACATGAGTTTTCTGGTTCGGATATGTCCCTGTGGAGTTGGCCCAGAGCATATCTCGCATATGTTAGGAAAAATCCCATATACCATGAAAAGTGGAAATTGGAGATAGAGCTCAAATTCGAAAAACAAAGACATATTCATTTTCCCCTGGGATAGGGAAACCAGAAAAACATGAGTTTCCTGCATCAGATCTTTCCCTGTGGAGTTGGCCCAGGGCATTTCTCACATTTCTTAGGAAAAATCCCTTATACCATCAATATTGCAAATTGCAGACAGAGCTCAAATTCAAAAAAGAAAGACATATTCATATTCCCCTGGGTCAGGGAAGCCCAAAAAAACATGAGTTTCCTGGATCTGATCTGTCCCTGTGGTGTTGACCCAGGGCAAATGGTGCATTTGTTAGGAAAAATCCCTTATACCATCAATATTGCAAATTGCAGATAGAGGTCAAATTCAAAAAACAAAGACATATTCATGTTCCCCCGGGTCAGGGAAACCAAAAAAAACATGAGTTTTTGGGATCTGATCTGTCCCTTTGGAGTTGGCAAAGGGCATAACTCGCATTTGTTAGGAAAAATCCCATATACCATGAAAAGTGCAAATAGGTGATCGAGCTCAAATTTCAAAAACAAAGACATATTCATGTTCCTCCGGGTCACGGAAACCCAAAAAAACATGAGTTTTTGGGACCTGATCTTTCCCTTTTGAGTTGGCCCAGGGCATAATTTGCATATGTTAGGAAAAATCCCATATACCATGAAAAGTGCAAATTACAGATAGAGCTCAAATTTGAAGAAGAAACACATATTTATGTTCCCCCAGGTCAGGGAAACCCTCCAAAAAAAGAGTTTTCTGGATCTGGTCGCTCCCTTTGGAGTTGGCCCAACTGATATCTCGCATTTGTTAGGAAAAATCCATTATACCATAAAAAGTGAACATAGGAGATAGAGTTCAAATTCGAAAAACAAACACATATTCATATTCCCCTGGGTCAGGGAAGCCCGAAAAAACATGAATATTTAGGATCTGATCTGTCCCTTTGGAGTTGGCCCAGGGTATAACTCGCATTTGTTAGGAAAAATCCAATATACCATGAAAAGTGCACATAGGAGATAGAGCTCAAATTCGAAAAACAAAGACATATTCATGTTGCCCAGGGTCAGGGAAACCAAAAAAAACATGGGTTTCCTGGATCTGAACAAAAGCGAGTTATACCCCGGGCCATCTCCAAAGGGACAGATCAGATCCTAAATATTCATGTTTTTTGGGCTTCCCTGACCCAGGGGAATATGAATATGTGTTTGTTTTTCGAATTCGAGCTCTATCTCCTATGTGCACTTTTCAAGCTATAATGGATTTTTCCAAACAAATGCGAGTTATGCCCAGGGCCAACTCCAAAGGGAGAGACCAGATCCAGGAAACTCATGTATTTTTGGGTTTCCCTAACCCGGGGGAACATGAATATGTCTTTGTTTTTCGAATTTTAGCTCTATTTGCAATTTGCACTTTTCATGGTATAAGGGATTTTTCCTAACAAATGCGAGATATGCCCTGGGCCAACTCCACAGGGACAGACCAGATCCAGAAAACTCTTTTTGGAGGGCTTCCCAGACCTGGGGGAACATAAATATGTGTTTCTTCTTCAAATTTGAGCTCTATCTGTAATTTGCACTTTTCATGGTATATGGGATTTTTCCTAACAAATGCGAGATATGCTCTGGGCCAACTCCACAGGGACATATCCGAACCATAAAACTCATGTTTTTTGGGCTTCCCTGAACCGGGGAACGTGAATATGTCTTTCTTTTTCGAATTTGAGCTCTATCTGCAATTTGCACTATTGATGGTATAAGAGATTTTTCCTAAGAAATGCCAGTTATGCCCTGGGCCAACTCCAAAGAGACAGATCAGATCCCAAAAACTCACGTTTTTTTCGGTTTCCCCGACCTAGGGGAGCATGAAAACGTCTTTGTTTTTCGAATTTGACCTCTATCTGCAATTTGCAATATTGATGGTATAAGGGATTTTTCCTAAGAAATGTGAGATATGCCGTGGGCCAACTCCACAGGGACAGATCAGATCAAGGAAACTCATGTTTATTTTTGGTTTTCCCTGACTTGGGGGAATATGAATATGTCTTTCTTTTTCGAATTTGAGCTCTATCAGTAATTTGCACTATTGATGGAATAAGTGATTTTTCCTAACAAATGCGAAATATGCCCTGGGCCAACTCCAAAAAGACAGATCAGATCCCAAAAACTCAACTTTTTTGGGCTTCCCTGACCTAGGGGAACATGAATATGTGCTTGTTTTTCGAATTTGAGCTCTATTTGCAATTTTCACTTTTCATGGTATATGGGATTTTTCCTAACAAATGCAAGATATGCCATGCGCCAACTGCACAGGGAAAGATCAGGTCCCGAACATGAATATGTCTTTCTTTTTTGAATTTGAGCTCTATCTCCAATTTGCACGATTGATGGTATAAAGGATTTTTCCTAACAAATGCGAGATATCTCCTGGGCCAACTGCACAGGGACAGATAAGATCCAGAAAACTCATGTATTTTTGGGTTTCCCTGAGCCGACGGAACATGAATATGTCTCTGTTTTTCGAATTTGAGCTCTATCTCCAATTTTCACTTCTCATGGTATAAAGGATTTTTCTTGACAAACTCGAGATATGCCGTGGCCAAACTCCAAAGAGACAGATCAGATTCCGAAAACTCATGTTATTGTGGGCTTCCCTGACCCGGGAGAACATGAATATGTCTTTGTTTTTCGAATTTGACCTCTATCTGCAATTTTCAATATTGATGGTATAATGGATTTTTCCTAACAAATGCGAGTTATACCCTTGGCCAAGTCGAAAGGGACAGATCAGATCCTAAATATTCATATTTTTTTTTGCTTCCCTGACGTAGGGGAATATGAATATGTGTTTGTTTTTCGAATTTTGAATTTGAACTAACTAACTATGCTCACTTTTCATGGTATAATTGATTTTTCCTAACAAATGCGAGATATGTCCTGGGCCAACTGCACAGGGACAGATAAGATCCAGAAAAGTCATGTATTTTGGGGTTTCCCTAACCCGGGGGAACATGAATATGTCTTTGTTTTTCGAATTTTAGCTCTATTTGCAATTTGCACTTTTCATGGTATAAGGGATTTTTCCTAACAAATGCGAGATATGTCCTGGGCCAACTCCACAGGGACAGACCAGATCCAGAAAACTCATGTTTTTTGGGCTTCCCTGAACCAGGGAACGTGAATATGTCCTTCTTTTTCGAATTTGAGCTCTATCTCCAATTTCCACTTTTCATGGTATATGGGATTTTTCCTAACATATGCGAGATATGCTCTGGGCCAACTCCACAGGGACATATCCGAACCATAAAACTCATGTTTTTTGGGCTTCCCTGAACCGGGGAACGTGAATATGTCTTTCTTTTTTGAATTTGAGCTCCATCTGCAATATGCACTATTGATGGTATAAGTGATTTTTGCTAAGAAATGTGAGATATGCCCTGGGCCAACTCCCCAGGGACAGATCAGATCCAGGAAAATCATTTTTTTGGGTTTCCCTTACCCAGGGGAATATGAATATGTCTTTTTTTTTAATTTGAGCTGTATCTCCAATTTTCACTTTACATCATATATGGGATTTTTCCTAACAAAATAAAGTTATACCCTGGGCCATCTCCAAAGGGACAGATCAGATCCTAAATATTCATGTTTTTTGGGCTTCCCTGACCCAGCGGAATATGAATATGTGTTTGTTTTTCGAATTTGAACTCTATCTCCTATGTTCACTTTTTATGGTATAATGGATTTTTCCTAACAAATGCGAGATATCAGTTGGGCCAGCTCCAAAGGGAGAGACCAGATCCAGAAAACTCTTTTTTTGGAGGGTTTCCCTGACCTGGGGGAACATAAATATGTGTTTCTTCTTCAAATTTGAGCTCTATCTGTAATTTGCACTTTTCATGGTATATGGGATTTTTCCTAACATATGCAAATTATGCCCTTTGCCAACTCCAAAGGGACAGATCAGATCCCAAAAACTCACATTTTTTTCGGTTTCCCCGACCCAGGGGAGCATGAATATGTCTTTGTTTTTCGAATTTGAGCTCTATCAGCAATTTGCACTATTGATGGAATAAGTGATTTTTCCTAACAAATGCGAGATATGCCCTGGGCCAACTCCAAAAAGACAGATCAGATCCAGGAAACTCATTTTTTTGGGTTTCCCTTACCCAGGGGAATATGAATATGTCTTTCTTTTTCGAATTTGAGCTCTATCTGCAATTTGCACTATTGATGGTATAAGGGATTTTTCCTAAGAAATGTGAGATATGCCCTGGGCCAACTCCACAGGGACAGATCAGATCCAGGAAACTCATGTTTTTTGGGCTTCCCTGACCCAGGGGAATATGAATATGTGTTTGTTTTTTGAATTTGAGCTCTATCTCCTATGTGCACTTTTCAAGCTATAATGGATTTTTCCTAACAAATGCGAGATATGAGTTGGGCCAACTCCAAAGGTAGAGACCAGATCCAGGAAACTCTTTTTTTGCAGGGTTTCCCTGACCCGGGGGAACATAAATATGTGATTGTTATACAAATTTGAGCTCTATCTGCAATTTGCACTTTTCATGGTATATGGGATTTTTCCTAACATATGCAAGTTATGCCCTTTGCCAACTCCAAAGAGACAGATCAGATCCCAAAAACTCACGTTTTTTTGGGTTTCCCTTACCCGGGGGAACATGAATTTGTCTTTGTTTTTCGAAGTTGATCTCTGTCTCCTATTTTTATGGTATAATGGATTTTTCCTAACAAATGAGAGGTATCAGTTGGGCCAACTCCAAAGGGAGAGACCAGATCCAGAAAACTCTTTTTTTGGAGGGTTTCCCTGACCTGGGGGAACATAAATATGTGTTTCTTCTTCAAATTTGAGCTCTATCTGTAATTTGCACTTTTCATGGTATATGGGATTTTTCCTAACATATGCAAATTATGCCCTTTGCCAACTCCAAAGGGACAGATCAGATCCCAAAAACTCACATTTTTTTCGGTTTCCCCGACCCAGGGGAGCATGAATATGTCTTTGTTTTTCGAATTTGAGCTCTATCAGCAATTTGCACTATTGATGGAATAAGTGATTTTTCCTAACAAATGCGAGATATGCCCTGGGCCAACTCCAAAAAGACAGATCAGATCCAGGAAACTCATTTTTTTGGGTTTCCCTTACCCAGGGGAATATGAATATGTCTTTCTTTTTCGAATTTGAGCTCTATCTGCAATTTGCACTATTGATGGTATAAGGGATTTTTCCTAAGAAATGTGAGATATGCCCTGGGCCAACTCCACAGGGACAGATCAGATCCAGGAAACTCATGTTTTTTGGGCTTCCCTGACCCAGGGGAATATGAATATGTGTTTGTTTTTTGAATTTGAGCTCTATCTCCTATGTGCACTTTTCAAGCTATAATGGATTTTTCCTAACAAATGCGAGATATGAGTTGGGCCAACTCCAAAGGGAGAGACCAGATCCAGGAAACTCTTTTTTTGCAGGGTTTCCCTGACCCGGGGGAACATAAATATGTGATTGTTATACAAATTTGAGCTCTATCTGCAATTTGCACTTTTCATGGTATATGGGATTTTTCCTAACATATGCAAGTTATGCCCTTTGCCAACTCCAAAGAGACAGATCAGATCCCAAAAACTCACGTTTTTTTGGGTTTCCCTTACCCGGGGGAACATGAATTTGTCTTTGTTTTTCGAAGTTGATCTCTGTCTCCTATTTTTATGGTATAATGGATTTTTCCTAACAAATGAGAGGTATCAGTTGGGCCAACTCCAAAGGGAGAGACTAGATCCAGAAAACTCTTTATTTGGAGGGTTTCCCTGACCTGGGGGAACATAAATATGTGTTTCTTCTTCAAATTTGAGCTCTATCTGTAATTTGCACTTTTCATGGTATATGGGATTTTTCCTAACATATGCGAGATATGCTCTGGGCCAACTCCACAGGGACATATCCGAACCATAAAACTCATGTTTTTTGGGCTTCCCTGAACCGGGGAACGTGAATATGTCTTTCTTTTTCGAATTTGAGCTCTATCTGCAATTTGCACTATTGATGGTATAAGTGATTTTTCCTAAGAAATGCGAGTTATGCCCTGGGCCAACTCCAAAGAGACAGATCTGATCCCAAAAACTCACGTTTTTTTCGTTTTCCCCGACCTAGGGGAGCATGAATACGTCTTTGTTTTTCGAATTTGACCTCTATCTGCAATTTGCAATATTGATGGTATAAGGGATTTTTCCTAAGAAATGTGAGATATGCCGTGGGCCAACTCCACAGGGACAGATCAGATCAAGGAAACTCATGTTTATTTTTGGTTTTCCCTGACTTGGGGGAATATGAATATGTCTTTCTTTTTCGAATTTGAGCTCTATCAGTAATTTGCACTATTGATGGAATAAGTGATTTTTCCTAACAAATGCGAAATATGCCCTGGGCCAACTCCAAAAAGACAGATCAGATCCCAAAAACTCAACTTTTTTGGGCTTCCCTGACCTAGGGGAACATGAATATGTGCTTGTTTTTCGAATTTGAGCTCTATTTGCAATTTTCACTTTTCATGGTATATGGGATTTTTCCTAACAAATGCAAGATATGCCATGCGCCAACTGCACAGGGAAAGATCAGGTCCCGAACATGAATATGTCTTTCTTTTTTGAATTTGAGCTCTATCTCCAATTTGCACGATTGATGGTATAAAGGATTTTTCCTAACAAATGCGAGATATCTCCTGGGCCAACTGCACAGGGACAGATAAGATCCAGAAAACTCATGTATTTTTGGGTTTCCCTGAGCCGACGGAACATGAATATGTCTCTGTTTTTCGAATTTGAGCTCTATCTCCAATTTTCACTTCTCATGGTATAAAGGATTTTTCTTGACAAACTCGAGATATGCCGTGGCCAAACTCCAAAGAGACAGATTAGATTCCGAAAACTCATGTTATTGTGGGCTTCCCTGACCCGGGAGAACATGAATATGTCTTTGTTTTTCGAATTTGACCTCTATCTGCAATTTTCAATATTGATGGTATAATGGATTTTTCCTAACAAATGCGAGTTATACCCTTGGCCAAGTCGAAAGGGACAGATCAGATCCTAAATATTCATATTTTTTTTTGCTTCCCTGACGTAGGGGAATATGAATATGTGTTTGTTTTTTGAATTTTGAATTTGAACTAACTAACTATGCTCACTTTTCATGGTATAATTGATTTTTCCTAACAAATGCGAGATATGTCCTGGGCCAACTGCACAGGGACAGATAAGATCCAGAAAAGTCATGTATTTTGGGGTTTCCCTAACCCGGGGGAACATGAATAAGTCTTTGTTTTTCGAATTTTAGCTCTATTTGCAATTTGCACTTTTCATGGTATAAGGGATTTTTCCTAACAAATGCGAGATATGTCCTGGGCCAACTCCACAGGGACAGACCAGATCCAGAAAACTCATGTTTTTTGGGCTTCCCTGAACCAGGGAACGTGAATATGTCCTTCTTTTTTGAATTTGAGCTCTATCTCCAATTTCCACTTTTCATGGTATATGGGATTTTTCCTAACATATGCGAGATATGCTCTGGGCTAACTCCACAGGGACATATCCGAACCATAAAACTCATGTTTTTTGGGCTTCCCTGAACCGGGGAACGTGAATATGTCTTTCTTTTTTGAATTTGAGCTCTATCTGCAATTTGCACTATTGATGGTATAAGGGATTTTTCCTAAGAAATGTGAGATATGCCCTGGGCCAACTCCCCAGGGACAGATCAGATCCAGGAAACTCATTTTTTTGGGTTTCCCTTACCCAGGGGAATATGAATATGTCTTTTTTTTAATTTGAGCTGTATCTCCAATTTTCACTTTACATCATATATGGGATTTTTCCTAACAAAATAAAGTTATACCCTGGGCCATCTCCAAAGGGACAGATCAGATCCTAAATATTCATGTTTTTTGGGCTTCCCTGACCCAGCGGAATATGAATATGTGTTTGTTTTTCGAATTTGAACTCTATCTCCTATGTTCACTTTTTATGGTATAATGGATTTTTCCTAACAAATGCGAGATATCAGTTGGGCCAGCTCCAAAGGGAGAGACCAGATCCAGAAAACTCTTTTTTTGGAGGGTTTCCCTGACCTGGGGGAACATAAATATGTGTTTCTTCTTCAAATTTGAGCTCTATCTGTAATTTGCACTTTTCATGGTATATGGGATTTTTCCTAACATATGCAAGTTATGCCCTTTGCCAACTCCAAAGGAACAGATCAGATCCCAAAAACTCACATTTTTTTCGGTTTCGCCGACCCAGGGGAGCATGAATACGTCTTTGTTTTTCGAATTTGAGCTCTATCAGCAATTTGCACTATTGATGGAATAAGTGATTTTTCCTAACAAATGCGAGATATGCCCTGGGCCAACTCCAAAAAGATTGATCAGATCCAGGAAACCCATTTTTTTGGGTTTCCCTTACCCAGGGGAATATGAATATGTCTTTCTTTTTCGAATTTGAGCTCTATCTGCAATTTGCACTATTGATGGTATAAGGGATTTTTCCTAAGAAATGTGAGATATGCCCTGGGCCAACTCCACAGGGACAGATCAGATCCAGGAAACTCATGTTTTTTGGGCTTCCCTGACCCAGGGGAATATGAATATGTGTTTGTTTTTTGAATTTGAGCTCTATCTCCTATGTGCACTTTTCAAGCTATAATGGATTTTTCCTAACAAATGCGAGATATGAGTTGGGCCAACTCCAAAGGGAGAGACCAGATCCAGGAAACTCTTTTTTTGCAGGGTTTCCCTGGCCCGGGGGAACATAAATATGTGATTGTTATACAAATTTGAGCTCTATCTGCAATTTGCACTTTTCATGGTATATGGGATTTTTCCTAACATATGCAAGTTATGCCCTTTGCCAACTCCAATGAGACAGATCAGATCCCAAAAACTCACGTTTTTTTTGGTTTCCCTTACCCGGGGGAACATGAATTTGTCTTTGTTTTCGAAGTTGATCTCTGTCTCCTATTTTTATGGTATAATGGATTTTTCCTAACAAATGAGAGGTATCAGTTGGGCCAACTCCAAAGGGAGAGACTAGATCCAGAAAACTCTTTATTTGGAGGGTTTCCCTGACCTGGGGGAACATAAATATGTGTTTCTTCTTCAAATTTGAGCTCTATCTGTAATTTGCACTTTTCATGGTATATGGGATTTTTCCTAACATATGCGAGATATGCTCTGGGCCAACTCCACAGGGACATATCCAAACCATAAAACTCATGTTTTTTGGGCTTCCCTGAACCGGGGAACGTGAATATGTCTTTCTTTTTCGAATTTGAGCTCTATCTGCAATTTGCACTATTGATGGTATAAGTGATTTTTCCTAAGAAATGCCAGTTATGCCCTGGGCCAACTCCAAAGAGACAGATCAGATCCCAAAAACTCACGTTTTTTTCGGTTTCCCCGACCTAGGGGAGCATGAAAACGTCTTTGTTTTTTGAATTTGACCTCTATCTGCAATTTGCAATATTGATGGTATAAGGGATTTTTCCTAAGAAATGTGAGATATGCCGTGGGCCAACTCCACAGGGACAGATCAGATCAAGGAAACTCATGTTTATTTTTGGTTTTCCCTGACTTGGGGAAATATGAATATGTCTTTCTTTTTCGAATTTGAGCTCTATCAGTAATTTGCACTATTGATGGAATAAGTGATTTTTCCTAACAAATGCGAAATATGCCCTGGGCCAACTCCAAAAAGACAGATCAGATCCCAAAAACTCAACTTTTTTGGGCTTCCCTGACCTAGGGGAACATGAATATGTGCTTGTTTTTCGAATTTGAGCTCTATTTGCAATTTTCACTTTTCATGGTATGTGGGATTTTTCCTAACAAATGCAAGATATGCCATGCGCCAACTGCACAGGGAAAGATCAGGTCCCGAACATGAATATGTCTTTCTTTTTTGAATTTGAGCTCTATCTCCAATTTGCACGATTGATGGTATAAAGGATTTTTCCTAACAAATGCGAGATATCTCCTGGGCCAACTGCACAGGGACAGATAAGATCCAGAAAACTCATGTATTTTTGGGTTTCCCTGAGCCGACGGAACATGAATATGTCTCTGTTTTTCGAATTTGAGCTCTATCTCCAATTTTCACTTCTCATGGTATAAAGGATTTTTCTTGACAAACTCGAGATATGCCGTGGCCAAACTCCAAAGAGACAGATCAGATTCCGAAAACTCATGTTATTGTGGGCTTCCCTGACCCGGGAGAACATGAATATGTCTTTGTTTTTCGAATTTGACCTCTATCTGCAATTTTCAATATTGATGGTATAATGGATTTTTCCTAACAAATGCGAGTTATACCCTTGGCCAAGTCGAAAGGGACAGATCAGATCCTAAATATTCATATTTTTTTTTGCTTCCCTGACGTAGGGGAATATGAATATGTGTTTCTTTTTCGAATTTTGAATTTGAACTAACTAACTATGCTCACTTTTCATGGTATAATTGATTTTTCCTAACAAATGCGAGATATGTCCTGGGCCAACTGCACAGGGACAGATAAGATCCAGAAAAGTCATGTATTTTGGGGTTTCCCTAACCCGGGGGAACATGAATATGTCTTTGTTTTTCGAATTTTAGCTCTATTTGCAATTTGCACTTTTCATGGTATAAGGGATTTTTCCTAACAAATGCGAGATATGCCCTGGGCCAAGTCCAAAAAGACAGATCAGATCCCAAAAACTCAACTTTTTTGGGCTTCCCTGACCTAGGGGAACATGAATATGTGCTTGTTTTTCGAATTTGAGCTCTAATTGCAATTTGCACTTTTCATGGTATATGGGATTTTTCCTAACAAATGCAAGATATGCCATGCGCCAACTGCACAGGGAAAGATCAGGTCCCAAACATGAATATGTCTTTCTTTTTCGAATTTGACATCTATCTGCAATTTTCAATATTGATGGTATAATGGATTTTGTTGTGATTCAGGGTCAGCCTGTGGGTTCAGCAGTTGGGTCGGATGACTCGGATGACTCAGATGAGGGGGAGGAGGGGGGGTGTTGAAGAAGAACTTGCTGATGATGGCTTGGAGGCTCCGCAGAGCCCTCAGCCAGGCCCCTCTTACTTGGTGGAGACCCAGCTGCGTGAGCTCGACAGTGTGGATGAAGATGACCCACAGCTGGCCCTGTTCAAGGACGCCCGACGCAGGAGGCAGTCAAGTAGGAGCAAGCAGAGAAAGGCTGTGGGACTTCTCGGAAGGAGGCAAAGAGAGGCCACGCCCTGAACTCTTATAAAGGGAGTGTTTGGGGGAGGGCTGGTTTGCTGAAAGCAACCGCTCCGATAGAGGATCAAAGCTCCGGTATCTTGTTTCATGTTTTGTTGTTTGTTTGTGTAATAAATTTGGCAGACGAATTCCAGCCTCTGCCATTTGTACAGGGGTTGCCTTTCTGCAAGGCCGGTAGCAGGCTGGTACAGAACAGTTTGCTTTCAGCCTCCCACCCCTTACTAATATTATGGAGCAGCTACGTGCCGAGAATGCCCAGCTCACCCAGCAACTCACTTTGCTGGCAGCTCAGGTGGCTCAACTGCAAGCTCAGGTTCATGCTGCACCCCCACCCAGGAGAAAATGCCAAGTTGCAATGCCGGATAAATTTACAGGTACTCCAGAACTGTTTCCTGCTTTCCTGGGACAATGCCAGCTCTTTATCAGCGTGAGAGCAGCTGATTTCCCCACTGACCGGGATAAGGTGGGGTTTGTGTTAAGCCTTCTTTCGGGTGATGCAGCTCGTTGGGGCATGCCTCTGCTGGCTCAACCTAGCCCATTGTTGGACAACTTTGTGGGGTTTTGTGATCATATGCGTCTGATGTATGAGGACCCTATTAAGACGCAGACTGCCACTCGACGTTTGAAAGCTCTGAGGCAGGGTCAACGCCCCCTACAGGGCTATATCAGCGATTTCCGGCTGCTTAGCCAGGATTCCGCCTGGATTGAGGCTGCGCTCGTGGATGCCTTCCAGGATGGATTGTCGGAGGAGATGTTGGATGAGCTGGCCCGTGTGGATATTCCCTCAGACCTGAATGGGCTGATCCATCTCTGCCTGCGGATCGATGCTCGGTTGCAGCAGCGAAGGAGTCGCCGTGCCACCCCACAGACCCCTGCCGCCCCTGTTGTGCGTGAGCCCCCAGTTCAAAGGGAGGAGCCAATGGAGCTGGGTGCCGCCAGGTCTCGTCTATCGGTGACTGAAATGAACAGACGACGATCGGGGGGGTTGTGTTTTTACTGTGGGGACCCTGGACATTTGGCTTCTTTTTGCCCAAAGAAGCAACAGCGGGCATCAGTGACCGAGCCTGCCCCGAGAAAGTCCCCTACTTTTCTGTCGGGAAACGCCCCGAGCCCGATCTAGACGGTGTGATAGATCGGGCGTCCCACAACAACACTGAGCGACGTCTTTCCGATGCTGCCTGTGGACCTCCACGGCATTTGATTTTGGAGGCACGTCTGATCCTTCCTGGCAAGCCAGAGGGGATTCCAGTCCATGCCTTAATTGACTCTGGGGCCACCACAAATTTTATGGACTCAGCATTTGTGGCCAAATGGGCTGTTCCCCAGTGCCCGGTGGATCTGCCCATGTTAGTGGAGACTATCGATGGTCGAGTGCTCCTGTCTGGGCCTATTACGGCCGCCACGCAACCATTATGTATGGCCATCAGTTCCCATGTGGAGGCCATCCAGTTCTATATCACTTCAGATCTGCACTTCCCCGTGGTCTTGGGACTGGCGTGCCTCCGGGCGCATGACCCACAGATCTATTGGTCACAGAACTTGGTCACCTTCCCAAGCTTGCAGTGCGTGGACCACTCCCGCCATATCTGTGCCGGCCAGGTGGAGGGTTCCCCAGGGGTTTCCTTGCCTCCCGAACTGTCCGACTTTGCTGATGTGTTCAGCGAGTCAGAGGCGGATCAATTACCCCCGCACAGGCCCTATGACTGCCCCATTGATTTAGTCCCTGATGCGCCTCTCCCAGTGGGGCGTTTGTACTCCATGTCGGAGCCCGAGTTGGCTGCATTGCGGGACTTTCTGGAGAAGAATTTGGCTCGCGGTTTCATCCGGCCCTCGTCCTCGCCAGTGTCTGCACCCGTGCTCTTCGTCAAAAAGAAGTCGGGCGAATTACGGCTTTGCTGCGATTACCGCAAACTCAACGCCATCACGGTGCGCAACCGTTACCCGCTGCCCCTCATCCCCGAACTCTTGGACCGACTCCGGGAGGCTAAGATCTTCACGAAACTGGACCTGCGTGGAGCTTACAACCTCGTCAGGGTTCGGCCGGGTGATGAGTGGAAGACGGCGTTTGGTACTCGCTATGGACATTTTGAGTACACGGTGATGCCGTTTGGCCTGACCAACGCCCCCGCTGTGTTTCAGCATTTCATGAATGACATTTTCCGGGATTTGTTGGACCAGTTTGTCGTGATCTACTTGGACGACATCCTGATCTACTCCCCGTCGCGTGAGGTGCACCATCAGCATCTCCGTCAGGTCCTGCAGCGACTCCGAGAACATTGGCTGTTTGCCAAGTTGGAGAAGTGCCAGTTCTACCGGGTGACCATCGATTTCCTGGGTCACCGCATTTCTCCTGAGGGCATCGCCATGGAGCCGAGTAAGGTTGAGTCTTTGCAGAGTTGGGAACCCCCGCGTCGCGTGAAGGATGTTCAGCGACTTCTTGGATTTGCCAACTATTACCGAACTTTCATCCCTGGGTTTGCTGCCTTGACAGCACCCCTCACCCGGCTCCTGCAGAAGAAGACTCGGTTCCAGTGGAACGCACCAGAACAACAGGCTTTCCAGTCTTTGAAGGAAGCCTTCAAGAAGGAGCCCATCTTGAAGCATCCTGACCCGCAACGGCCGTTTGTCGTGGAGGCGGACGCCTCCGACATTGCCATTGGGGCAGTGTTACTCCAGGCAACGACGCCCAGCGGTACCCTTTTCCCTTGCGCGTATCATTCACGAAAACTGAACCCTTCGGAGCGCAATTATACAATCTGGGAGAAGGAGCTGCTGGCCATCAAAGCGGCGTTCGAGGCCTGGAGGCATCATCTGGAGGGAGCGCGGCATCAAATCGAGGTCCGGACGGACCATAAGAATCTGGAAAGCCTGCAGACCGCTCGGAATTTGAACCAACGCCAGATCCGGTGGTCTCTTTTCTTTGCGAGGTTTGACTTCCGGGTTCGGTACATACCAAGCGGGCACAATCAAAGAGCGGATGCTCTGTCCAGGAAGCCCGAATATTCCCGAGTGGAAGACAAGCTTCTGCCCAGGACAGTGATCCCCGTCGAGTCTTTTGCTGCGGTACGGGAGCCGGTTGATATACGGGCTCGGATCCGGGAGGCACAGCAGCAGGAGGTGTGGGTGGCTCAGCGGAAGGAGGAGGTGGGGCCAGATTCTCCTTGGACGGTCACGGATGGACTCTTGTATTATCGTGACCGGCTCTATGTTCCGGGAGGGCCACTCAGGGGACTCATCCTCAGCCAGTGTCACGATAACCCGGCAGCGGGGCATTTTGGCCTGTTCAAGACCCTGAACCTGGTCTCCCGTACCTTCTGGTGGCCCCGAGTCCGACACGACGTCCAGTCCTATGTCACCTCCTGCATCCCATGCAGGCAGGCCAAGTCAGCGACAGGGGCCCCGCCTGGATTACTGCAGCCCTTGCCAACACCCAAAAGACCCTGGGGGGCAGTGTCCATGGACTTTCTGACGGATTTACCCCCATCCTCTGGTTTCACGACAGTGTATGTGGTGGTGGACATGCTGACCAAGATGGCGCACTTCATCCCCTGTCGCGGCTTACCGTCAGCCCGCGCCACTAGTCGTATGTTCATTCAGCAGGTGTATCGGCTGCACGGCCTCCCTGATAGAGTCGTCTCCAATAGGGGGGCCCAGTTTACAGCCCGCTTCTGGCAGGAGTTGATGCATGCGTTGGATATCAAGATTTGCCTCTCGTCCGCGCATCATCCTCAAACTGACGGGGGAACCGAGAAGGTCATCGGTATCCTGGAACAATATCTGCGCTGCTACGTCAATCTGCAGCAGAACAATTGGGTGGACTATCTGGCCATAGCTGAGTTTGCATTTAACAATTCGCAGCACACCTCCACACAGATGACACCGTTCTTGGCCAATGTGGGTTATCACCCCCGGTTTTTCCCCCTTTCTCCCGTGGACTCACCGGAGCCGGCAGCGAACGACTTCATGGCAGAGTTACAGGCGATCCATCGATTGGTGCGACGTCAGTTGGAGAAGGCCAAGGCCGATTACAAAAGGTTTGCTGATCGGTCAAGACGGGATACGCCTCCACTATCGGTGGGGGATCGGGTCTGGTTGTCCACCAGGAACCTACCGTCAACACGGCCGGTGAGAAAGTTAGATCACCGATATTTAGGACCGTTCCCAGTCGAGGCTGTCATCAATCCGGTCGCCTATCGCTTAACTCTGCCACGTTCCCTGCGCGTGCACCCAGTCTTTCATCGGTCTCTGTTGGTCCCCGAGCAACCGGCTTGTCCACTCTGCCGAGCGGAACCTCCCCCATCAGGACCTCGTGATGGAGGCAGCACCCCCGAGTACGAGGTCGCCAGCATCAGGGATTCCCGTTGGCTGAAAGGTCGTTTCCAGTACCTGATCGAATGGAAAGGTTACGGACCAGAGGACTTCACCTGGGAAGACGCGACCGCCGTTCATGCCCCTGCGTTGGTGACTGCTTTTCATGAACAATTCCCATCCCGTCCGCATCCGGATCGGCAGCCCCGGGGGAAGGGCCCTGCGGTGCGGGATAGTGTTGTGATTCAGGGTCAGCCTGTGGGTTCGGCAGTTGGGTCGGATGACTCGGATGACTCAGATGAGGGGGAGGAGGGGGGTGTTGAAGAAGAACTTGCTGATGATGGCTTGGAGGCTCCGCAGAGCCCTCAGCCAGGCCCCTCTTACTTGGTGGAGACCCAGCTGCGTGAGCTCGACAGTGTGGATGAAGATGACCCACAGCTGGCCCTGTTCAAGGACGCCCGACGCAGGAGGCAGTCAAGTAGGAGCAAGCAGAGAAAGGCTGTGGGACTTCTTGGAAGGAGGCAAAGAGAGGCCACGCCCTGAACTCTTATAAAGGGAGTGTTTGGGGGAGGGCTGGTTTGCTGAAAGCAACCGCTCCGATAGAGGATCAAAGCTCCGGTATCTTGTTTCATGTTTTGTTGTTTGTTTGTGTAATAAATTTGGCAGACGAATTCCAGCCTCTGCTGTTTGTACAGGGGTTGCCTTTCTGCAAGGCCGGTAGCAGGCTGGTACAGAACAGATTTTTCCTAACAAATGCGAGTTATACCCTGGGCCAAGTCGAAAGGGACAGATCAGATCCTAAGTATTCATGTTTTTTTGGGCTTCCCTGACGTAGGGGTTTATGAATATGTGTTTGTTTTTCAAATTTCGAATTTGAACTAACTAACTATGTTCACTTTTCATGGTATAATGGATTTTTCCAAACAAATGCGAGATATGTCCTGGGTCAACTGCACAGGGACAGATAACATCCAGAAAACTCATGTATTTATGGGTTTCCCTAACCCGGGGGAACATGGATCTCTCTTTGTTTTTCGAATTTTAGCTCTATCTGCAATTTGCACTTTTCATGGTATAAGGGATTTTTCCTAACAAATGCGAGATATGTCCTGGGCCAACTCCACAGGGACAGACCAGATCCAGAAACCTCTTTTTGGTGGGCTTCCCAGACCCGGGGGAACATAAATATGTGTTTGTTCTTCAAATTTGAGTTCAATCTGCAATTTGCACTTTTGATTGTATAAGGAATTTTTCCTAACAAATGCGAGATATGCTCTGGGCCAACTAGACAGGGACAGATCAGATGCTGGGTTTTTTGGGTTTCCCTGACCCAGGGGAATATGAATATGTCTTTCTTTTTCGAATTTGAGCTCTATCAGCAATTTGCACTATTGATGGAATAAGTGATTTTTCCTAACAAATGCGAGATATGCCCTGGGCCAACTCCACAGGGACAGATCAGATCCAGGAAACTCATGTTCTTTGGGCTTCCCTGACCCGGGGGAATTTGCACTTTTCATGGTATATGGGATTTTTCCAAACAAATGCGAGTTATGCCGAGGGCCAACTCCACAGGGACAGATCAGATCCCAAAAACTCATGTTTTTTGGAGTTTCCCTAACCCGGGGGAACATGAATTTGTCTTTGCTTTTCGAATTTGATCTCTGTCTCCTATTTTTATGGTATAATGGATTTTTCCTAACAAATGCGAGGTATCAGTTGGGCCAACTCCAAAGGGAGAGACCAGATTCCGAAAACTCATGTTTTTGTGGGCTTCCCTGACCCGGGAGAACATGAATATGTCTTTGTTTTTCGAATTTGACCTCTATCTGCAATTTTCAATATTGATGGTATAATGGATTTTTCCTAACAAATGAGAGGTATCCGTTGGGCCAAATCCAAAGGGACAGACCAGATCCAGAAAACTCTTTTTTTGGAGTGTTTCCCTGACCTGGGGGAACATAAATATGTGTTTCTTCTTCAAATTTGAGCTCTATCTGTAATTTGCACTTTTCATGGTATATGGGATTTTTCCACAGGGACGGACCAGATCCAGAAAACTCTTTTTGGAGGGCTTCCCAGACCCGGGGGAACATAAATATGTGATTGTTCTTCAAATTTGAGTTCAATCTGCAATTTGCACTTTTGATTGTATAAGGAATTTTTCCTAACAAATGCGAGATATGCTCTGGGCCAACTCCACAGGGACAGATCAGATGCTGGGTTTTTTGGGTTTCCCTGACCCAGGGGAATATGAATATGTCTTTCTTTTTCGAATTTGAGCTCTATCTGCAATTTGCACTATTGATGATATAAGGGATTTTTCCTAAGAAATGTGAGATATGCCCTTGGCCATCTCCAAAGGGACAGATCAGATCCTAAATATTCATGTTTTTGGGCTTCCCTGACCCAGCGGAATATGAATATGTGTTTGTTTTTCGAATTTGAGCTCTATCTCCTATGTGCACTTTTCAAGGTATAATGGATTTTTTCTAACAAATGCGAGATATGAGTTGGGCCAACTCCAAAGGGAGAGACCAGATCCAGAAAACTCTTTTTTTGGAGGGTTTCCGTGACCTGCGGGAACATAAATATGTGTTTCTTCTTCAAATTTGAGATCTATCTGTAATTTGCACTTTTCATTGTATAAGTGATTTTTCCTAAGAAATGTGAGATATGCCCTGGGCCTAGTCCAAAGGGACAGATCAGATCCCAAAACCCCATGTTTTTTGGGCTTCCCTGACCCAGGAGAATATGAATATGTCTTTCTTTTTCGAATTTGACCTCTATCTCCAATTTCCACTTCTCATGGATTTTTCCTAACAAATGTGAGTTATACCCTGGGCCAACTGCACAGGGACAGATCAGATCCCAGAAACTCACGGTTTTTTTGGTTTCCCTGACCAGGGGGCACATGAATATATCTTTGTTCTTCAAATTTGACCTCTATCTGCAATTTGCAATATTGATGGTACAAGGGATTTTTCCTAACAAATGCGAGATATGCTCTGGGCCAACTCCACAGGGATAGATCAGATGCCGAAAACTCATGTTTTTTGGGTTTCCCTGACCCAGGGGAATATGAATATGACTTTCTTTTTCGAATTTGAGCTCTATCTGCAATTTGCACTATTGATGGTATAAGTGATTTTTCCTAAGAAATGTGAGATATGCCCTTGGCCAACTCCACAGGGACAGATCAGATCCAGGAAACTCATGTTTTTTGGGCTTCCCTGACCCAGGGGAATATGAATATGTCTTTTTTTTAAATTTGAGCTCTATCTCCAATTTTCACTTTTCATCATATATGGGATTTTTCCTAACAAAAGCGAGTTATACCCCGGGCCATGTCCAAAGGGACAGATCAGATCCTAAATATTCATGTTTTTTTGCTCTTCCCTGACCCAGGGGAATATGAATATGTGTTTGTTTTTCGAATTTGAGCTCTATCTCCTATGTGCACTTTTCAAGCTATAATGGATTTTTCCTAACAAATGCGAGATATGAGTTGGGCCAACTCCAAAGGGAGAGACCAGATCCAGGAAACTCTTTTTTTTGCAGGGTTTCCCTGACCCGGGGGAACGTAAATATGTGATTGTTATACAAATTTGAGCTCTATCTGCAATTTGCACTTTTCATGGTATATGGGATTTTTCCAAACAAATGCGAGTTATGCCCAGGACCAACTCCACAGGGACAGATCAGATCCCAAAAACTCATGTTTTTTTGGGTTTCCCTGACCCAGGGGAACATGAATTTGTCTTTGTTTTTTGAATTTGATCTCTGTCTCCTATTTTTATGGTATAATGGATTTTTCCTAACAAATGCAAGGTATCAGTTGGGCCAACTCCAAAGGGAGAGACCAGATCCAGAAAACTCTTTTTTGGGAGGGTTTCCGTGACCTGGGGGAACATAAATATGTGTTTCTTCTTCAAATTTGAGCTCTATCTGTAATTTGCACTTTTCATGGTATATGGGATTTTTCCTAACATATGCAAGTTATGTTGTTGTTGTTAGTTGCGAAGTCGTGTCCGACCCATCGCGACCCTATGGACAATGTTCCTCCAGGCCTTCCTGTCCTCTACCATTTTCTGGAGTTATGCCCTGGGCCAACTCCAAAGGGAAAGACAGGTCCCAAAATCTCATGTTTCTTTGGGTTTCCGTGACCCGGGGGAAAATGAATATGTGCTTGTTTTTCGAATTTGAGCTCTATCTGCAATTTGCACTTCTCATGGTATAAGGGATTTTTCCTAACAAATGTGTGTTATGCCCTTTGCCAACTCCAAAGGGACAGATCAGATCCCAAAAACTCACGTTTTTTAAGGTTTCCCTGACCTAGGGGAGCATGAATACGTCTTTGTTTTTCGAATTTGACCTCTATCTGCAATTTGCAATATTGATGGTATAAGGGATTTTTCCTAAGAAATGTGCGTTGCCCTGGGCCAACTCCAAAGAGACAGATCTGATCCCAAAAACTCACATTTTTTTCTTTTCCCCGACCTAGGGGAGCATGAATACGTCTTTGTTTTTCGAATTTGACCTCTATCTGCAATTTGCAATATTGATGGTATAAGGGATTTTTCCTAAGAAATGTGAGATATGCCCTGGGCCAACTCCACAGGGAGAGATCAGATCAAGGAAACTAATGTTTTTTTGGTTTTCCCTGACTTGGGGGAATATGAATATGTCTTTCTTTTTTGAATTTGAGCTCTATCAGCAATTTGCACTATTGATGGAATAAGTGATTTTTCCTAACAAATGCGAGATATGCCCTGGGCCAACTCCAAAAAGACAGATCAGATCCCAAAAACTCAACTTTTTTGGGCTTCCCTGACTTAGGGGAACATGAATATGTGCTTGTTTTTCGAATTTGAGCTCTATTTGCAATTTTCACTTTTCATGGTATATGGGATTTTTCCTAACAAATGCAAGATATGCCATGCGCCAACTGCACAGGGAAAGATCAGGTCCCGAACATGAATATGTCTTTCTTTTTTGAATTTGAGCTCTATCTCCAATTTGCACGATTGATGGTATAAAGGATTTTTCCTAACAAATGCGAGATATCTCCTGGGCCAACTGCACAAGGACAGAGAAGATCCAGAAAACCCATGTATTTTTGGGTTTCCCTGAGCCGATGGAACATGAATATGTCTCTGTTTTTCGAATTTGAGCTCTATCTCCAATTTTCACTTCTCATGGTATAAAGGATTTTTCTTGACAAATTCGAGATATGCCGTGGCCAAACTCCAAAGGGACAGATCAGATTCCGAAAACTCATGTTTTTGTGGGCTTCCCTGACCCGGGAGAACATGAATATGTCTTTGTTTTTCGAATTTGACCTCTATCTGCAATTTTCAATATTGATGGTATAATGGATTTTTCCTAACAAATGCGAGTTATACCCTGAGCCAAGTGGAAAGGGACAGATCAGATCCTAAATATTCATGTTTTTTTTTGCTTCCCTGACGTAGGGGAATATGAATATGTGTTTGTTTTTCGAATTTTGAATTTGAACTAACTAACTTTGCTCACTTTTCATGGTATAATTGATTTTTCCTAACAAATGCGAGATATGTCCTGGGCCAACTGCACAGGGACAGATAAGATCCAGAAAAGTCATGTATTTTGGGGTTTCCCTAACCCGGGGGAACATGAATATGTCTTTGTTTTTCGAATTTTAGCTCTATTTGCAATTTGCACTTTTCATGGTATAAGGGATTTTTCCTAACAAATGCGAGATATGTCCTGGGCCAACTCCACAGGGACAGACCAGATCCAGAAAACTCATGTTTTTTGGGCTTCCCTGAACCAGGGAACGTGAATATGTCCTTCTTTTTCGAATTTGAGCTCTATCTCCAATTTCCACTTTTCATGGTATATGGGATTTTTCCTAACATATGCGAGATATGCTCTGGGCCAACTCCACAGGGACATATCCGAACCATAAAACTCATGTTTTTTGGGCTTCCCTGAACCGGGGAACGTGAATATGTCTTTCTTTTTTGAATTTGAGCTCTATCTGCAATTTGCACTATTGATGGTATAAGTGATTTTTGCTAAGAAATGTGAGGTATGCCCTGGGCCAACTCCCCAGGGACAGATCAGATCCAGGAAACTCATTTTTTTGGGTTTCCCTTACCCAGGGGAATATGAATATGTGTTTTTTTTTAATTTGAGCTGTATCTCCAATTTTCACTTTACATCATATATGGGATTTTTCCTAACAAAATAAAGTTATACCCTGGGCCATCTCCAAAGGGACAGATCAGATCCTAAATATTCATGTTTTTTGGGCTTCCATGACCCAGCGGAATATGAATATGTGTTTGTTTTTCGAATTTGAACTCTATCTCCTATGTTCACTTTTTATGGTATAATGGATTTTTCCTAACAAATGCGAGATATCAGTTGGGCCAGCTCCAAAGGGAGAGACCAGATCCAGAAAACTCTTTTTTTGGAGGGTTTCCCTGACCTGGGGGAACATAAATATGTGTTTCTTCTTCAAATTTGAGCTCTATCTGTAATTTGCACTTTTCATGGTATATGGGATTTTTCATAACATATGCAAGTTATGCCCTTTGCCAACTCCAAAGGGACAGATCAGATCCCAAAAACTCACGTTTTTTTTGGTTTCCCCGACCCAGGGGAGCATGAATACGTCTTTGTTTTTCGAATTTGAGCTCTATCAGCAATTTGCACTATTGATGGAATAAGTGATTTTTCCTAACAAATGCCAGTTATGCCCTGGGCCAACTCCAAAGAGACAGATCAGATCCCAAAAACTCACATTTTTTTCGGTTTCCCCGACCTAGGGGAGCATGAAAACGTCTTTGTTTTTCGAATTTGACCTCTATCTACAATTTGCACTATTGATTTTATAAGGGATGTTTCCTAAGAAATGTGAGATATGCCCTGGGCCAACTCCACAGGGACAGATCAGATCCAGGAAACTCATGTTTTTTGGGCTTCCCTGACCCAGGGGAATATGAATATGTGTTTGTTTTTTGAATTTGAGCTCTATCTCCTATGTGCACTTTTCAAGCTATAATGGATTTTTCCTAACAAATGCGAGATATGAGTTGGGCCAACTCTAAAGGGAGAGACCAGATCCAGGAAACTCTTTTTTTGCAGGGTTTCCCTGACCCGGGGGAACATAAATATGTGATTGTTATGCAGATTTGAGCTCTATCTGCAATTTGCACTTTTCATGGTATATGGGATTTTTCCTAACATATGCAAGTTATGCCCTTTGCCAACTCCAAAGAGACAGATCAGATCCCAAAAACTCACGTTTTTTTGGGTTTCCCTTACCCGGGGGAACATGAATTTGTCTTTGTTTTTCGAAGTTGATCTCTGTCTCCTATTTTTATGGTATAATGGATTTTTCCTAACAAATGCGAGGTATCAGTTGGGCCAACTCCAAAGGGAGAGACCAGATTCCGAAAACTCATGTTTTTGTGGGCTTCCCTGACCCGGGAGAACATGAATATGTCTTTGTTTTTCGAATTTGACCTCTATCTGCAATTTTCAATATTGATGGTATAATGGATTTTTCCTAACAAATGAGAGGTATCCGTTGGGCCAAATCCAAAGGGACAGACCAGATCCAGAAAACTCTTTTTTTGGAGTGTTTCCCTGACCTGGGGGAACATAAATATGTGTTTCTTCTTCAAATTTGAGCTCTATCTGTAATTTGCACTTTTCATGGTATATGGGATTTTTCCACAGGGACGGACCAGATCCAGAAAACTCTTTTTGGAGGGCTTCCCAGACCCGGGGGAACATAAATATGTGATTGTTCTTCAAATTTGAGTTCAATCTGCAATTTGCACTTTTGATTGTATAAGGAATTTTTCCTAACAAATGCGAGATATGCTCTGGGCCAACTCCACAGGGACAGATCAGATGCTGGGTTTTTTGGGTTTCCCTGACCCAGGGGAATATGAATATGTCTTTCTTTTTCGAATTTGAGCTCTATCTGCAATTTGCACTATTGATGATATAAGGGATTTTTCCTAAGAAATGTGAGATATGCCCTTGGCCATCTCCAAAGGGACAGATCAGATCCTAAATATTCATGTTTTTGGGCTTCCCTGACCCAGCGGAATATGAATATGTGTTTGTTTTTCGAATTTGAGCTCTATCTCCTATGTGCACTTTTCAAGGTATAATGGATTTTTTCTAACAAATGCGAGATATGAGTTGGGCCAACTCCAAAGGGAGAGACCAGATCCAGAAAACTCTTTTTTTGGAGGGTTTCCGTGACCTGCGGGAACATAAATATGTGTTTCTTCTTCAAATTTGAGATCTATCTGTAATTTGCACTTTTCATTGTATAAGTGATTTTTCCTAAGAAATGTGAGATATGCCCTGGGCCTAGTCCAAAGGGACAGATCAGATCCCAAAACCCCATGTTTTTTGGGCTTCCCTGACCCAGGAGAATATGAATATGTCTTTCTTTTTCGAATTTGACCTCTATCTCCAATTTCCACTTCTCATGGATTTTTCCTAACAAATGTGAGTTATACCCTGGGCCAACTGCACAGGGACAGATCAGATCCCAGAAACTCACGGTTTTTTTGGTTTCCCTGACCAGGGGGCACATGAATATATCTTTGTTCTTCAAATTTGACCTCTATCTGCAATTTGCAATATTGATGGTACAAGGGATTTTTCCTAACAAATGCGAGATATGCTCTGGGCCAACTCCACAGGGATAGATCAGATGCCGAAAACTCATGTTTTTTGGGTTTCCCTGACCCAGGGGAATATGAATATGACTTTCTTTTTCGAATTTGAGCTCTATCTGCAATTTGCACTATTGATGGTATAAGTGATTTTTCCTAAGAAATGTGAGATATGCCCTTGGCCAACTCCACAGGGACAGATCAGATCCAGGAAACTCATGTTTTTTGGGCTTCCCTGACCCAGGGGAATATGAATATGTCTTTTTTTTAAATTTGAGCTCTATCTCCAATTTTCACTTTTCATCATATATGGGATTTTTCCTAACAAAAGCGAGTTATACCCCGGGCCATGTCCAAAGGGACAGATCAGATCCTAAATATTCATGTTTTTTTGCTCTTCCCTGACCCAGGGGAATATGAATATGTGTTTGTTTTTCGAATTTGAGCTCTATCTCCTATGTGCACTTTTCAAGCTATAATGGATTTTTCCTAACAAATGCGAGATATGAGTTGGGCCAACTCCAAAGGGAGAGACCAGATCCAGGAAACTCTTTTTTTTGCAGGGTTTCCCTGACCCGGGGGAACGTAAATATGTGATTGTTATACAAATTTGAGCTCTATCTGCAATTTGCACTTTTCATGGTATATGGGATTTTTCCAAACAAATGCGAGTTATGCCCAGGACCAACTCCACAGGGACAGATCAGATCCCAAAAACTCATGTTTTTTTGGGTTTCCCTGACCCAGGGGAACATGAATTTGTCTTTGTTTTTTGAATTTGATCTCTGTCTCCTATTTTTATGGTATAATGGATTTTTCCTAACAAATGCAAGGTATCAGTTGGGCCAACTCCAAAGGGAGAGACCAGATCCAGAAAACTCTTTTTTGGGAGGGTTTCCGTGACCTGGGGGAACATAAATATGTGTTTCTTCTTCAAATTTGAGCTCTATCTGTAATTTGCACTTTTCATGGTATATGGGATTTTTCCTAACATATGCAAGTTATGTTGTTGTTGTTAGTTGCGAAGTCGTGTCCGACCCATCGCGACCCTATGGACAATGTTCCTCCAGGCCTTCCTGTCCTCTACCATTTTCTGGAGTTATGCCCTGGGCCAACTCCAAAGGGAAAGACAGGTCCCAAAATCTCATGTTTCTTTGGGTTTCCGTGACCCGGGGGAAAATGAATATGTGCTTGTTTTTCGAATTTGAGCTCTATCTGCAATTTGCACTTCTCATGGTATAAGGGATTTTTCCTAACAAATGTGTGTTATGCCCTTTGCCAACTCCAAAGGGACAGATCAGATCCCAAAAACTCACGTTTTTTAAGGTTTCCCTGACCTAGGGGAGCATGAATACGTCTTTGTTTTTCGAATTTGACCTCTATCTGCAATTTGCAATATTGATGGTATAAGGGATTTTTCCTAAGAAATGTGCGTTGCCCTGGGCCAACTCCAAAGAGACAGATCTGATCCCAAAAACTCACATTTTTTTCTTTTCCCCGACCTAGGGGAGCATGAATACGTCTTTGTTTTTCGAATTTGACCTCTATCTGCAATTTGCAATATTGATGGTATAAGGGATTTTTCCTAAGAAATGTGAGATATGCCCTGGGCCAACTCCACAGGGAGAGATCAGATCAAGGAAACTAATGTTTTTTTGGTT
Organism: Vipera berus; assembly: GCF_964194415.1. Classification (NCBI taxonomy): domain Eukaryota; kingdom Metazoa; phylum Chordata; class Lepidosauria; order Squamata; family Viperidae; genus Vipera; species Vipera berus. The sequence continues at coordinate 47,705,118 of NC_138210.1, forward strand.
TTCCCTGACTTGGGGGAATATGAATATGTCTTTCTTTTTTGAATTTGAGCTCTATCAGCAATTTGCACTATTGATGGAATAAGTGATTTTTCCTAACAAATGCGAGATATGCCCTGGGCCAACTCCAAAAAGACAGATCAGATCCCAAAAACTCAACTTTTTTGGGCTTCCCTGACTTAGGGGAACATGAATATGTGCTTGTTTTTCGAATTTGAGCTCTATTTGCAATTTTCACTTTTCATGGTATATGGGATTTTTCCTAACAAATGCAAGATATGCCATGCGCCAACTGCACAGGGAAAGATCAGGTCCCGAACATGAATATGTCTTTCTTTTTTGAATTTGAGCTCTATCTCCAATTTGCACGATTGATGGTATAAAGGATTTTTCCTAACAAATGCGAGATATCTCCTGGGCCAACTGCACAAGGACAGAGAAGATCCAGAAAACCCATGTATTTTTGGGTTTCCCTGAGCCGATGGAACATGAATATGTCTCTGTTTTTCGAATTTGAGCTCTATCTCCAATTTTCACTTCTCATGGTATAAAGGATTTTTCTTGACAAATTCGAGATATGCCGTGGCCAAACTCCAAAGGGACAGATCAGATTCCGAAAACTCATGTTTTTGTGGGCTTCCCTGACCCGGGAGAACATGAATATGTCTTTGTTTTTCGAATTTGACCTCTATCTGCAATTTTCAATATTGATGGTATAATGGATTTTTCCTAACAAATGCGAGTTATACCCTGAGCCAAGTGGAAAGGGACAGATCAGATCCTAAATATTCATGTTTTTTTTTGCTTCCCTGACGTAGGGGAATATGAATATGTGTTTGTTTTTCGAATTTTGAATTTGAACTAACTAACTTTGCTCACTTTTCATGGTATAATGGATTTTTCCAAACAAATGCGAGATATGTCCTGGGCCAACTGCACAGGGACAGATAAGATCCACATTAATATGTGTTTGTTCTTCAAATTTAAGTTCAATCTGCAATTTGCACTTTTGATTGTATAAGGAATTTTTCCTAACAAATGCGAGATATGCTCTGGGCCAACTCCACAGGGACATATCAGATGTTGGGATTTTTTGGGTTTCCCTGACCCAGGGGAATATGAATATGTCTTTCTTTTTCGAATTTGAGCTCTATCAGCAATTTGCACTATTGATGGAATAAGTGATTTTTCCTAACAAATGCGAGATATGCCCTAGGCCCTAGGCCAACTCCAAAAAGACAAATCAGATCAAGGAAACTCTTTTTTTTTGGTTTCCCTTACCCAGGGGAATATGAATATGTCTTTTTTTTTTAATTTGAGCTGTATCTCCAATTTTCACTTTACATCATATATGGGATTTTTCCTAACAAAATAAAGTTATACCCCTGGCCATCTCCAAAGGGACAGATCAGATCCTAAATATTCATGTTTTTGGGCTTCCCTGACCCAGCGGAATATGAATATGTGTTTGTTTTTCGAATTTGAGCTCTATCTCCTATGTGCACTTTTCAAGGTATAATGGATTTTTTCTAACAAATGCGAGATATGAGTTGGGCCAACTCCAAAGGGAGAGACCAGATCCAGAAAACTCTTTTTTTGGAGGGTTTCCGTGACCTGCGGGAACATAAATATGTGTTTCTTCTTCAAATTTGAGATCTATCTGTAATTTGCACTTTTCATTGTATAAGTGATTTTTCCTAAGAAATGTGAGATATGCCCTGGGCCAAGTCCAAAGGGACAGATCAGATCCCAAAACCCCATGTTTTTTGGGCTTCCCTGACCCAGGAGAACATGAATATGTCTTTCTTTTTCGAATTTGACCTCTATCTCCAATTTCCACTTCTCATGGATTTTTCCTAACAAATGTGAGTTATACCCTGGGCCAACTGCACAGGGACAGATCAGATCCCAGAAACTCACGGTTTTTTTGGTTTCCCTGACCAGGGGGCACATGAATATATCTTTGTTCTTCAAATTTGACCTCTATCTGCAATTTGCAATATTGATGGTACAAGTGATTTTTCCTAACAAATGCGAGATATGCTCTGGGCCAACTCCACAGGGATAGATCAGATGCCGAAAACTCATGTTTTTTGGGTTTCCCTGACCCAGGGGAATATGAATATGACTTTCTTTTTCGAATTTGAGCTCTATCTGCAATTTGCACTATTGATGGTATAAGTGATTTTTCCTAAGAAATGTGAGATATGCCCTTGGCCAACTCCACAGGGACAGATCAGATCCAGGAAACTCATGTTTTTTGGGCTTCGCTGACCCAGGGGAATATGAATATGTCTTTTTTTTTAAATTTGAGCTCTATCTCCAATTTTCACTTTTCATTATATATGGGATTTTTCCTAACAAAAGCGAGTTATACCCCGGGCCATGTCCAAAGGGACAGATCAGATCCTAAATATTCATGTTTTTTTGCTCTTCCCTGACCCAGGGGAATATGAATATGTGTTTGTTTTTTGAATTTGAGCTCTATCTCCTATGTGCACTTTTCAAGCTATAATGGATTTTTCCTCACAAATGCGAGATATGAGTTGGGCCAACTCCACAGGGACAGATCAGATCCCAAAAACTCATGTTTTTTTGGGTTTCCCTAACCCGGGGGAACATGAATTTGTCTTTGTTTTTCGAATTTGATCTCTGTCTCCTATTTTTATGGTATAATGGATTTTTCCTAACAAATGCGAGGTATCCGTTGGGCCAAATCCAAAGGGACAGACCAGATCCAGAAAACTCTTTTTTTGGAGGGTTTCCCTGACCTGGGGGAACATAAATATGTGTTTCTTCTTCAAATTTGAGCTCTATCTGTAATTTGCACTTTTCATGGTATATGGGATTTTTCCACAGGGACAGACCAGATCCAGAAAACTCTTTTTGGAGGGCTTCCCAGACCCGGGGGAACATAAATATGTGTTTGTTCTTCAAATTTGAGTATGTCTTTCTTTTTCAAATTTGAGCTCTATCTGCAATTTGCACTATTGATGGTATACGTGATTTTTCCTAAGAAATGTGAGATATGCCCTGGGCCAACTCCACAGGGACATATCCGAACCATAAAAGTGCAAATCTTTTCAAATTTGCAAATTTGTTCTTCAAATTTGAGTTCAATCTGCAATTTGTTTGCACTTTTCATGGTATAAGGGATTTTTCCTAACAAATGCGAGATATGCCCTGGGCCAACTCCACAGGGACAGACCAGATCCAGAAACCTCTTTTTGGTGGGCTTCCCAGACCCGGGGGAACATAAATATGTGTTTGTTCTTCAAATTTGAGTTCAATCTGCAATTTGTTTGGAAAAATCCCATATAACATGAAAAGTGCAAATTGCAGATAGAGCTCAAATTTGTATAACAATCACATATTTATGTTCCCCCGGGTCAGGGAAACCCTGCAAAAAAAAGAGTTTCCTGGATCTGGTCTCTCCCTTTGGAGTTGGCCCAACTCATATCTCGCATTTGTGAGGAAAAATCCATTATAGCTTGAAAAGTGCACATAGGAGATAGAGCTTTCATTTTCGAATTTGAGCTCTATCAGCAATTTGCACTATTGATGGAATAAGTGATTTTTCCTAACAAATGCGAAATATGCCCTGGGCCAACTCCAAAAAGACAGATCAGATCCCAAAAACTCAACTTTTTTGGGCTTCCCTGACCTAGGGGAACATGAATATGTGCTTGTTTTTCGAATTTGAGCTCTATTTGCACTTTTCATGATATAAGGGATTTTTCCTAACAAATGCGAGTTATACCCTGGGCCAAGTCGAAAGGGACAGATCAGATCCTAAATATTCATATTTTTTTTTTGCTTCCCTGACGTAGGGGAATATGAATATGTGTTTGTTTTTCGAATTTTGAATTTGAGCTAACTAACTATGCTCACTTTTCATAGTATAATTGATTTTTCCTAACAAATGCGAGATATGTCCTGGGCCAACTGCACAGGGACAGATAAGATCCAGAAAAGTCATGTATTTTGGGGTTTCCCTAACCCGGGGGAACATGAATATGTCTTTGTTTTTCGAATTTTAGCTCTATTTGCAATTTGCACTTTTCATGGTATAATGGATTTTTCCTAACAAATGCGAGATATGTCCTCTGCCAACTCCACAGGGACAGACCAGATCCAGAAAACTCATGTTTTTTGGGCTTCCCTGAACCAGGGAACGTGAATATGTCCTTCTTTTTCGAATTTGAGCTCTATCTCCAATTTCCACTTTTCATGGTATATGGGATTTTTCCTAACATATGCGAGATATGCTCTGGGCCAACTCCACAGCGACATATCCGAACCATAAAACTCATGTTTTTTGGGCTTCCCTGAACCGGGGAACGTGAATATGTCTTTCTTTTTTGAATTTGAGCTCTATCTGCAATTTGCACTATTGATGGTATAAGTGATTTTTGCTAAGAAATGTGAGGTATGCCCTGGGCCAACTCCCCAGGGACAGATCAGATCCAGGAAACTCATTTTTTTTGGTTTCCCTTACCCAGGGGAATATGAATATGTGTTTTTTTTTAATTTGAGCTGTATCTCCAATTTTCACTTTACATCATATATGGGATTTTTCCTAACAAAATAAAGTTATACCCTGGGTCATCTCCAAAGGGACAGATCAGATCCTAAATATTCATGTTTTTTGGGCTTCCATGACCCAGGGGAATATGAATATGTGTTTGTTTTTCGAATTTGAACTCTATCTCCTATGTTCACTTTTTATGCTATAATGGATTTTTCCTAACAAATGCGAGATATCAGTTGGGCCAGCTCCAAAGGGAGAGACCAGATCCAGAAAACTCTTTTTTTGGAGGGTTTCCCTGACCTGGGGGAACATAAATATGTGTTTCTTCTTCAAATTTGAGCTCTATCTGTAATTTGCACTTTTCATGGTATATGGGATTTTTCCTAACATATGCGAGATATGCTCTGGGCCAACTCCACAGGGACATATCCGAACCATAAAACTCATGTTTTTTGGGCTTCCCTGAACCGGGGAACGTGAATATGTCTTTCTTTTTCGAATTTGAGCTCTATCTGCAATTTGCACTATTGATGGTATAAGTGATTTTTCCTAAGAAATGCCAGTTATGCCCTGGGCCAACTCCAAAGAGACAGATCAGATCCCAAAAACTCACATTTTTTTCGGTTTCCCCGAACTAGGGGAGCATGAAAACGTCTTTGTTTTTCGAATTTGACCTCTATCTGCAATTTGCAATATTGATGGTATAAGGGATTTTTCCTAAGAAATGTGAGATATGCCCTGGGCCAACTCCACAGGGAAAGATCTGATGCAGGAAACTCATGTTTTTCTGGTTTCCCTAACCCAGGGGAAAATGAATATGTCCTTGTTTTTCGAATTTGAGCTCTATCTCCAATTTCCACTTTTCATGGTATATGGGATTTTTCCTAACATATGCGAGATATGCTCTGGGCCAACTCCACAGGGACATATCCGAACCAGAAAACTCATGTTTTTTTGGGCTTCCCTGAACCGGGGAACGTGAATATGTCAGATCAGATCCAGGAAACTCATATACCGTGGGCCAAGTCGAAAGGCACAGATCAGATCCTAAATATTCATGTTTTTTGGGCTTCCCTGACGTAGGGGAATATGAATATGTGTTTGTTTTTCAAATTTCGAATTCGAACTAACTAACTATGTTCACTTTTCATGGTATAATGGATTTTTCCAAACAAATGCGAGATATGTCCTGGGTCAACTGCACAGGGACAGATAAGATCCCGAAAACTCATGTATTTATGGGTTTCCCTAACCCGGGGGAACATGGATCTCTCTTTGTTTTTCGAATTTTAGCTCTATCTGCAATTTGCACTTTTCATGGTATAAGGGATTTTTCCTAACAAATGCGAGATATGCCCTGGGCCAACTCCACAGGGACAGACCAGATCCAGAAACCTCTTTTTGGTGGGCTTCCCAGACCCGGGGGAACATAAATATGTGTTTGTTCTTCAAATTTGAGTTCAATCTGCAATTTGCACTTTTGATTGTATAAGGAATTTTTCCTAACAAATGCGAGATATGCTCTGGGCCAACTCCACAGGGACAGATCAGATGCTGGGTTTTTTGGGTTTCCCTGACCCAGGGGAATATGAATATGTCTTTCTTTTTTGAATTTGAGCTCTATCAGCAATTTGCACTATTGATGGAATAAGTGATTTTTCCTAACAAATGCGAGATATGCCCTGGGCCAACTCCACAGGGACAGATCAGATCCAGGAAACTCATATTCTTTGGGCTTCCCTGACCCGGGGGAATTTGCACTTTTCATGGTATATGGGATTTTTCCAAACAAATGCGAGTTATGCCGAGGGCCAACTCCACAGGGACAGATCAGATCCCAAAAACTCATGTTTTTTGGAGTTTCCCTAACCCGGGGGAACATGAATTTGTCTTTGTTTTTCGAATTTGATCTCTGTCTCCTATTTTTATGGTATAATGGATTTTTCCTAACAAATGCGAGGTATCAGTTGGGCCAACTCCAAAGGGAGAGACCAGATCCAGAAAACTCTTTTTTTGGAGGGTTTCCCTGACCTGGGGGAACATAAATATGTCTTTCTTCTTCAAATTTGAGCTCTATCTGTAATTTGCACTTTTCATGGTATATGGGATTTTTCCACAGGGACAGACCAGATCCAGAAAACTCTTTTTGGAGGGCTTCCCAGACCCGGGGGAACATAAATATGTGTTTGTTCTTCAAATTTGAGTTCAATCTGCAATTTGCACTTTTGATTGTATAAGGAATTTTTCCTAACAAATGCGAGATATGCTCTGGGCCAACTCCACAGGGACAGATCAGATGCTGGGTTTTTTGGGTTTCCCTGACCCAGGGGAATATGAATATGTCTTTCTTTTTCGAATTTGAGCTCTATCAGCAATTTGCACTATTGATGGAATAAGTGATTTTTCCTAACAAATGCGAGTTATGTCCTGGGCCAACTCGACAGGGAGAGATCAGATCCGAAAAAGTCATTTTTTGGGGGGCTTCCCTGACCCGGTGGAACATAAATATGTCTTTGTTCTTCAAATTTGAGTTCAATCTGCAATTTGCACTTTTCATAGTATATGGGATTTTTCCTAACAAATGCGAGATATGCCATGGGCCAACTGCACAGGGACAGATAAGATCCAGAAAACTCATGTGTTTTTGGGTTTCCCTGACACGACGGAACATGAATATGTCTCTGTTTTTCGAATTTGAGCTCTATCTCCAATTTTCACTTTTCATGGTATATGGGATTTTTCCTAAGAAATGCGAGTTTCGCCTTTTACCAACTCCACAGGGACATATCCGAACCAGAAAACTCATGTTTCTTTGGGCTTCCCTGAACCGGGGAACGTGAATATGTCTTTCTTTTTCGAATTTGAGATCTATCTCCAATTTCCACTTTTCATGGTATATGGGATTTTTCCTAACATATGCGAGATATGCTCTGGGCCAACTCCACAGGGACAGATCAGATCCCAAAAACTCAAGTTTTTTGGGCTTCCCTGACCCAGGGGAACATGAATATGTGCTTGTTTTTCGAATTTGAGCTCTATCTGCAATTTGCACTTCTCATGGTATAAGGGATTTTTCCTAACAAATGCGTGTTATACCCTGGGCCAACTCCACAGGGACAGATCAGATCCAGGAAACCCATGGTTTTTTTTTGTTTCCCTGACCCTGGGGAACATGAATATGTCTTTGTTTTTCGAATTTGAACTCTATCTCCTATGTTCACTTTTTATGGTATAATGGATTTTTCCTAACAAATGCGAGATATCAGTTGGGCCAACTCCAAAGGGAGCGACCAGATCCAGAAAACTCTTTTTTGGAGGGTTTCCCTGACCTGGGGGAAGATATGGGATTTTTCCTAACATATGCAAATTATGCCCTGGGCCAACTCAAAAGGGAAAGATCAGGTCCCAAAAACATGTTTTTTTGGGTTTCCGTGACCCGGGGGAACATGAATATGTCTTTGTTTTTCGAATTTGACCTCTATCTGCAATTTGCACTATTGATGGTATAAGTGATTTTTCGTAAGAAATGTGAGATATGCCCTGGGCCAACTCCAATGGGAAAGATCTGATGCAGGAAACTCATGTTTTTTTCAGTTTCCCTAACCCAGAGGAACATGAATATGCCTTTGTTTTTCGAATTTGAGCTCTATCTCCAATTTCCACTTTTCATGGTATATGGGATTTTTCCTAACATATGCGAGATATGCTCTGGGCCAACTCCACAGGGACATATCCGAACCAGAAAACTCATGGTTTTTTGGGCTTCCCTGAACCGGGGAACGTGAATATGGCTTTCTTTTTCGAATTTGAGCTCTATCTCCAATTTCCACTTCTCATGGATTTTTCCTAACAAATGTGAGTTATACCCTGTGCCAACTCCACAGGGACAGATCAGATCCCAGAAACTCACGTTTTTTTTGGTTTCCGTGACCCGGAGGAACATGAATATGTCTTTGTTTTTTTAATTTGACCTCTATCTGCAATTTGCAATATTGATGGTATAAGGGATTTTTCCTAACAAATGCACGATTTGCCCTGGGCCAACACCACAGGGACAGATGAGATCCCGAAAACTCATGTTTTTTTGGTTTTCCCAGACCCAGATAGAGCTAAAATTCGAAAAACAAAGAGAGATCCATGTTCCCCCGGGTTAGGGAAACCCAAAAATACATGAGTTTTCTGGATCTTATCTGTCCCTGTGCAGTTGGCCCAGGACATATCTCGCATTTGTTAGGAAAAATCCCATATACCATGAAAAGTGCAAATTGCAAATAGAGCTCAAATTCGAAAAACAAGCACATATTCATGTTCCCCTAGGTCAGGGAAGCCCAAAAAAGTTGAGTTTTTGGGATCTGATCTGTCCCTTTGGAGTTGGCCCAGGGCATATCTCGCATTTGTTAGGAAAAATCCCTTATACCATGAAAAGTGCAAATTACAGATAGAGCTCAAATTTGAAGAATAAACACATATTTATTTTCCCCCAGGTCAGTGTAACCCTCCAAAAAAAGAGTTTTCTGGATCTGGTCTCTCCCTTTGGAGTTGGCCCAACTGATATCTCACATTTGTTAGGAAAAATCCATTATACCATAAAAAGTGAACATAGGAGATAGAGTTCAAATTCGAAAAACAAACACATATTCATATTCCCCTGGGTCAGGGAAGCCCAAAAAAACATGAATATTTAGGATCTGATGTGACCCTTTGGAGTTGGCCCAGGGCATATCTCGCATTTGTTAGGAAAAATCCCTTATACCATGAAAAGTGCAAATTACAGATAGAGCTCAAATTTGAAGAAGAAACACATATTTATGTTCCCCCAGGTCAGTGTAACCCTCCAAAAAAAGAGTTTTCTGGATCTGGTCTCTCCCTTTGGAGTTGGCCCAACTGATATCTCGCATTTGTTAGGAAAAATCCATTATACCATAAAAAGTGAACATAGGAGATAGAGTTCAAATTTGAAAAACAAACACATATTCATTTTCCCCTGGGTCAGGGAAGCCCAAAAAAACATGAATATTTAGGATCTGATGTGTCCCTTTGGAGTTGGCCCAGGGTTTAACTTGCATTTGTTTGGAAAAATCCCATATACCATGAAAAGTGCACATAGGAGATAGTGCTCAAATTCGAAAAACAAAGACATATTCATGTTCCCCAGGGTCAGGGAAACCAAAAAAACATGGGTTTCCTGGATCTGATCTGTCCCTGTGGAGTTGGCCCAGGGCATAACACGCATTTGTTAGGAAAAATCCCTTATACCATGAGAAGTGCAAATTACAGATAGAGCTCAAATTTGAAGAAGAAACACATATTTATGTTCCCCCAGGTCACGGAAACCCTCCAAAAAAAGAGTTTTCTGGATCTGGTCTCTCCCTTTGGAGTTGGCCCAACTCATACCTTGCATTTGTTAGGAAAAATCCATTATACCATAAAAATAGGAGACAGAGATCAAATTCGAAAAACAAAGACAAATTCATGTTCCCCCGGGTCAGGGAAACCGAAAAAAACATGAGTTTTTGGGATCTGATCTGTCCCTGTGGAGTTGGCCCTGGGCATAACTCGCATTTGTTTGGAAAAATCCCATATACCATGAAAAGTGCAAATTGCAGATAGAGCTCAAATTTGTATAACAATCACATATTTACGTTCCCCCGGGTCAGGGAAACCCTGCAAAAAAAGAGTTTCCTGGATCTGGTCTCTCCCTTTGGAGTTGGCCCAACTCATATCTCGCATTTGTTAGGAAAAATCCATTATAGCTTGAAAAGTGCACATAGGAGATAGAGCTCAAATTCGAAAAACAAACACATATTCATATTCCCCTGGGTTAGGGAAGAGCAAAAAAATATGAATATTTAGGATCTGATCTGTCCCTTTGGAGATGGCCCGGGGTATAACTCGCTTTTGTTAGGAAAAATCCCATATATGATGAAAAGTGAAAATTGGAGATAGATGTTGTGATTCAGGGTCAGCCTGTGGGTTCGGCAGTTGGGTCGGACGACTCAGAGGAGGAGGGGGGTGTTGAAGACCTTGCTGAGGGGGTTGAAGATCTTGCTGATGATAGCCCTCAGGCAGGCCCCTCCCACTTGGTCACCATGGAGACCCAGCTGTGTGAGCCTGACAGTGTGGATGAAGGTGACCCACAGCTGGCCCTGTTCAAGGACGCCCGACGCAGGAGGCAGTCAAGTAGGAGTAAACAGAGGAAGGCTGTGGGGCTTCTCGGAAGGAGGCAGAGAGAGGCCACGCCCTGAACTCTTTATAAAGGGAATGTGTGGGGAGGGCTGGTTTGCTGAAAGCAACCGCTCAGATAGTGTTTCAAAGCTCCTGTATCTTGGTTCGTGTCTTGTTTGTTTTTTGTAGTAATAAATTGGGCAGACGTAATTCCAGCCTCTTGCCGTTTGTAAAGGGGTTGCCTTTTCTGCAGGGCCGGTAGCAGGCTGGTACAGAACAGTTTGCTTTCAGCCACCCACCCCTTACTAATATTATGGAGCAGCTACGTGCTGAGAATGCCCAGCTCACCCAGCAACTGACTTTGCTGGCAGCTCAGGTGGCTCAACTGCAAGCTCAGGTTCATGCTGCACCCCCACCATCACCCCCACCCAGGAGAAAATGCCAAGTTGCAATGCCGGATAAATTTACAGGCACTCCAGAACTGTTTCCTGCTTTCCTGGGACAATGCCAGCTCTTTATCAGCGTGAGAGCAGCTGATTTCCCCACCGACCGGGATAAGGTGGGGTTTGTGTTAAGCCTTCTTTCGGGTGATGCAGCTCGTTGGGGCACGCCTCTGCTGGCTCAACCTAGCCCATTGTTGGACAACTTTGTGGGGTTTTGTGATCATATGCGTCTGATGTATGAGGACCCTATTAAGACGCAGACTGCTACTCGACGCCTGAAAGCTCTGAGGCAGGGTCAACGCCCCCTACAGGGCTATATCAGCGATTTTCGGCTGCTTAGCCAGGATTCCGCCTGGAATGAGGCTGCGCTCGTGGATGCCTTCCAGGATGGATTGTCGGAGGAGATGTTGGATGAGCTGGCCCGTGTGGATATTCCCTCAGACCTGAATGGGCTGATCCATCTCTGCCTGCGGATCGATGCTCGGTTGCAGCAGCGAAGGAGTCGCCGTGCCACCCCACAGACCCCTGCAGCCCCTGTTGTGCGTGAGCCCCCAGTTCAAAGGGAGGAGCCAATGGAGCTGGGTGCCGCCAGGTCTCGTCTATCGGTGACTGAAATGAACAGACGACGATCGGGGGGGTTGTGTTTTTACTGTGGGGACCCTGGGCATTTGGCTGCTTTTTGCCCAAAGAAGCGACAGCGGGCATCAGTGACCGAGTCTGCCCCGAGAAAGTCCCCTACTTTTCTGTCGGGAAACGCCCCGAGCCCGATCTAGACGGTGTGATAGATCGGGCGTCCCACAACAACACTGAGCGACGTCTTTCCGATGCTGCCTGTGGACCTCCACGGCATTTGATTTTGGAGGCACGTCTGATCCTTCCTGGCAAGCCAGAGGGGATTCCAGTCCATGCCTTAATTGACTCTGGGGCCACCACAAATTTTATGGACTCAGCATTTGTGGCCAAATGGGCTGTTCCCCAGTGCCCGGTGGATCCGCCCATGTTAGTGGAGACTATCGATGGTCGAGTGCTCCTGTCTGGGCCAATTACGGCCGCCACGCAACCATTATGTATGGCCATCAGTTCCCATGTGGAGGCCATTCAGTTCTATATCACCTCTGATCTGCATTTCCCCGTGGTCCTGACTGGCGTGGCTCCGGGCGCATGACCCACAGATCTATTGGTCACAGAACTTGGTCACCTTCCCAAGCTTGCAGTGCGTGGACCACTCCCGCCATATCTGTGCCGGCCAGGTGGAGGGTTCCCCAGGGGTTTCCTTGCCTCCTGAACTGTCCGACTTTGCTGATGTATTCAGCGAGACAGAGGCGGATCAATTACCCCCGCACAGGCCCTATGACTGCCCCATTGATTTAGTCCCTGATGCGCCTCTCCCAGTGGGGCGTTTGTACTCCATGTCGGACCCCGAGTTGGCTGCATTGCGGGACTTTCTGGAGAAGAATTTGGCTCGCGGTTTCATCCGGCCCTCATCCTCGCCAGTGTCTGCACCCGTGCTCTTCGTCAAAAAGAAGTCGGGCGAATTACGGCTTTGCTGCGATTATAGGAAACTTAACGCCATCACGGTGCACAATCGTTACCCGCTGCCCCTCATCACCGAACTCTTGGACCGACTCCGGGAGGCTAAGATCTTCACGAAACTGGACCTGCGTGGAGCTTACAACCTCGTCAGGGTTCGGCCGGGTGATGAGTGGAAGACGGGGTTTGGTACTCGCTATGGACATTTTGAGTACACGGTGATGCCGTTTGGCCTGACCAACGCCCCCGCCGTGTTTCAGCATTTCATGAATGACATTTTCCGGGATTTGTTGGATCAGTTTGTCGTGATCTACTTGGATGACATCCTGATCTACTCCCCGTCGCGTGAGGTGCATCATCAGCATCTCCATCAGGTCCTGCAGCGACTCCGAGAACATCGGCTGTTTGCCAAGTTGGAGAAGTGCCAGTTCTACCGGGTGACCATCGATTTCCTGGGTCACCGCATTTCTCCTGAGGGCATCGCCATGGAGCCGAGTAAGGTTGAGTCTTTGCAGAGTTGGCAACCCCCGTGTCGCGTGAAGGATGTTCAGCGACTTCTTGGGTTCGCCAACTATTACCGAACTTTCATCCCTGGGTTTGCTGCCTTGACAGCCCCCCTCACCCGGCTCCTGCAGAAGAAGACTCGGTTCCAGTGGAACGCTCCAGAACAACAGGCTTTCCAGACTTTGAAGGAAGCCTTCATGAAGGAGCCCATCTTGAAGCATCCTGACCCGCAACGGCCGTTTGTTGTGGAGGCGGACGCCTCCGACATTGCCATTGGGGCGGTGTTACTCCAGGCAACGACGCCCAGCGGTACCCTCTTCCCTTGCGCGTACCATTCACGAAAACTGAACCCTTCGGAGCGCAATTATACAATCTGGGAGAAGGAGCTGCTGGCCATCAAAGCGGCGTTCGAGGCCTGGAGGCATCATCTGGAGGGAGCGCGGCATCAAATCGAGGTCCGGACGGACCATAAGAATTTGGAAAGCCTGCAGACCGCTCGGAATTTGAACCAACGCCAGATCCGGTGGTCTCTTTTCTTTGCGAGGTTTGACTTCTGGGTTCGGTACATACCTAGCGGGAACAATCAAAGAGTGGATGCTCTGTCCAGGAAGCCCGAATATTCCCGAGTGGAAGACAAGCTTCTGCCCAGGACAGTGATCCCCGTCGAGTCTTTTGCTGCGGTGCGGGAGCCGGTTGATATACGGGCTCGGATCCGGGAGGCACAGCAGCAGGAGGTGTGGGTGGCTCAGAGGAAGGAGGAGGTGGGGCCAGATTCTCCTTGGACGGTCACAGATGGACTCTTGTATTATCGTGACCGGCTCTACGTTCCGGGAGGGCCACTCAGGGGACTCATCCTCAGCCAGTGTCACGATAACCCGGCGGCGGGGCATTTTGGCCTGTTCAAGACCCTGAACCTGGTCTCCCATACCTTCTGGTGGCCCCGAGTCCGACACGACGTCCAGTCCTATGTTACCTCCTGCATCCCATGCAGGCAGGCCAAGTCAGTGACAGGGGCCCCGCCTGGATTACTGCAGCCTTTGCCAACACCCAAAAGACCCTGGGGGGCTGTGTCCATGGACTTTCTGATGGATTTACCCCCATCCTCTGGTTTTACGACACTGTATGTGGTGGTGGACATGCTGACCAAGATGGCGCACTTCATCCCCTGTCGCGGCTTACCGTCAGCCCACGCCACTAGTCGTATGTTCATTCAGCAGGTGTTTCGGCTGCACGGCCTCCCTGATAGAGTCGTCTCTGATAGGGGGCCCCAGTTTACAGCCCGCTTCTGGCAGGAGTTGATGCATGCATTGGATATCAAGATTTGCCTCTCGTCCCCGCATCATCCTCAAACTGACGGGGGAACCGAGAAGGTCATTGGTATCCTGGAACAATATCTGCGCTGCTACGTCAATCTGCAGCAAAACAATTGGGTGGACTATCTGGCCATAGCTGAGTTTGCATTTAACAATTCGCAGCACACCTCCAAACAGATGACACCGTTCTTGGCCAATGTGGGATATCACCCCCGGTTTTATCCCCTTTCTCCCGTGGACTCACCGGAGCCGGCAGCGAACGACTTCATGGCAGAGTTACAGGCGACCCATCGATTGGTGCGACGTCAGTTAGAGAAGGCCAAGGCCGATTACAAAAGGTTTGCTGATCGGTCAAGACGGGATACGCCTCCACTATCGGTGGGAGATCGGGTCTGGTTGTCCACCAGGAACCTACCGTCAACACGGCCGGTGAGAAAGTTAGATCACCGATATTTAGGACCGTTCCCAGTCGAGGCTGTCATCAATCCGGTCGCCTATCGCTTAACTCTGCCACGTTCCCTGCGCGTGCACCCAGTCTTTCATCGGTCTCTGTTGGTCCCCGAGCAACCGGCCTGTCCACTCCGCCGAGCGGAACATCCCCCATCAGGACCTCATGATGGAGGCAGCACCCCTGAGCACGAGGTCGCCAGCATCAGGGATTCCCGTTGGCTGAAAGGTCATTTCCACTACCTGATTGAATGGAAAGGTTACGGACCAGAGGACTTCACCTGGGAAGACGCGACCGCCGTTCATGCCCCTGCGTTGGTGACCGCTTTTCATGAACAATTTCCATCCCGACCGCATCCAGATCGGCAGACCCGGGGGAAGGGCCCTGCGGTGCGGGATAGTGTTGTGATTCAGGGTCAGCTTGTGGGTTCGGCAGTTGGGTCGGACGACTCAGAGGAGGAGGGGGGTATTGAAGACCTTGATGAGGGGGTTGAAGATCTTGCTGATGATAGCCCTCAGGCAGGCCCCTCCCACTTGGTCACCATGGAGACCCAGCTGTGTGAGCCTGACAGTGTGGATGAAGATGACCCACAGCTGGCCCTGTTCAAGGACGCCCGACGCAGGAGGCAGTCAAGTAGGAGTAAACAGAGGAAGGCTGTGGGGCTTCTCGGATGGAGGCAGAGAGAGGCAACGCCCTGAACTCTTTATAAACGGAATGTGTGGGGAGGGCTGGTTTGCTGAAAGCAACCGCTCAGATAGTGTTTCAAAGCTCCTGTATCTTGGTTCGTGTCTTGTTTGTTATTTGTAGTAATAAAAAGGGCAGACGTAATTCCAGCCTCTTGCCGTTTGTAAAGGGGTTGCCTTTTCTGCAGGGCCGGTAGCAGGCTGGTACAGAACAATAGAGCTCAAATTTTAAAAAAAGACATATTCATATTCCCCTGGGTCAGGTAAGCCCAAAAAACATGAGTTTCCTGGATCTGATCTGTCCCTGTGGAGTTGGCCAAGGGCATATCTCACATTTCTTAGGAAAAATCACTTATACCATCAATAGTGCAAATTGCAGATAGTGCTCAAATTCGAAAAAGAAAGTCATATTCATATTCCCCTGGGTCAGGGAAACCCAGAAAACATGAGTTTTCGGCATCTGATCTATCCCTGTGGAGTTGGCCCAGAGCATATCTTGCATTTGTTAGGAAAGATCCCTTGTACCATCAATATTGCAAATTGCAGATAGAGGTCAAATTTGAAAAACAAAGATATATTCAAGTGCCCCCTGGTCAGGGAAACAAAAAAAAACGTGAGTTTCTGGGATCTGATCTGTCCCTGTGGAGTTGGCAAAGGGTATAACTCACATTTGTTAGGAAAAATCCATGAGAAGTGGAAATTGGAGATAGAGCTCGGTTTCAGGGAAGCCAACCAAAAAAAGAGTTTTCTGGATCTGGTCTCTCCCTGTGGAATGGGCCCAGGGCATAACACGCATTTGTTAGGAAAAATCCCTTATACCATGAGAAGTGCAAATTGCAGATAGAGCTCCAATTTGAAAAACAAGCACATATTCATGTTGCCCTTGGTTACGGTAACCGAAAAAACCAGGAGTTCCCTGGATCAGATCTTTCCCTGTGGAGTTGGACTAGGGCATATCTAACATTTCCTAGGAAAAATCACTTATACCATCAATAGTGCAAATTGCAGATAAAGCTCAAATTCGAAAAAGAAAGACATATTCATATTCCCCCAAGTCAGGGAAAACAAAAAAAACATGAGTTTTCAGGATCTCATCTGTCCCTGTGCTGTTGGCCAAGGGCAAATCGTGCATTTGTTAGGAAAAATCCCTTATACCATCAATATTGCAAATTGCAGATAGAGGTCAAATTCAAAAACCAAAGACATATTCATGTTCCCCCGGGTCAGGGAAACCGAAAAAAACATGAGTTTTTGTGATGTGATCTGTCCCTTTGGAGTTGGCAAAGGGCATAACTTGCATATGTTAGGAGTTTTCTGGATCTTATCTGTCCCTTATCTGTCCCCAGGACATATCTCGCATTTGTTAGGAAAAATCCCATATACCATGAAAAGTGCAAATAGGAGATTGAGCTCAAATTTGAAAAACAAAGACATATTCATGTTCCGCCGGGTCACAGAAACCCCCAAAAACATGGGTTTTTGGGATGGGATGTGATCTGTCCCTTTTGAGTTGGCCCAGGGCATAACTTGCATATGTTAGGAAAAATCTCATATACCATGAAAAGTGCAAATTACAGATAGAGCTCAAATTTGAAGAAGAAACACATATTTATGTTCCCCCAGGTCAGGGGGAACGCTCTGGTCTTTCCCTTTGGAGTTGGCCCAACTGATATCTCGCATTTTTTAGGAAAAATCCGTTATACCATCAATCGTGCAAATTGCAGATAGAGCTCAAATTAGAAAAACAAAGATATATTCATATTCCCACGGTTCAGGGAAGCCCAAAAAAACATGAATTTTCCAGATCTCATCTGTCCTTGTGGAGTTGGCCTAGGACATATCTCGCATTTGTTAAGAAAAATACCTTATACCATCTCCAAATTGGAGATAGAGCTAAAATTCAAAAAAGAAAGACATATTCATGTTCCCCAGGGTCAGGGAAACCAAAAAAACCATGGTTTTCCTTGATCTGATCTGTCCCTGTGGAGTTGGCCCAGGGCATATCTCACATTTCTTAGGAAAAATCACTTATACCATCAATACTGCAAATTGCAGATAGAGCTAAAAATCGAAAAAGCAAGACATATTCACGTTCCCCAGTTTAGGGAAGCCAAAAAAACCATGAGTTTTATGGTTCAGATATGTCCCTGTGGATTTGGCCCAGAGCATATCTCGCATATGTTAGGAAAAGTCCCATATACCATGAATAGTGGAAATTGGAGATAGAGCTCAAATTTGAAGAACAAACACATATTTATGTTCCCCCGGGTCTGGGAAACCCTCCAAAAAGAGTTTTCTAGATCTGGTCTGTCCCTTTGGAGTTGGCCCTACTCATATCTCACATTTGTTAGGAAAAATCCGTTATACCATCAATCGTGCAAATTGCAGATAAAGCTCAAATTAGAAAAACAAAGACATATTCATATTCCCACAGTTCAGGGAAGCCCCAAAAAACATCAATTTTCCAGATCTCATCTGTCCCTGTGGAGTTGGCCTAGGACATATCTCGCATTTGTTAAGAAAAATCCGTTATACCATCAATCGTGCAAATTGCAGATAAAGCTCAAATTCGAAAAACAAAGACATATTCATGTTCTCCCTGGTCAGGGAAGCCCTCCAAAAAAGGGTTTTCTGGATCTGGTCTGTCCCTTTGGAGTTGGCCCAAAGGGCTCATAGTGGATAACGCTCAGATTCAAAAAAGTAAGACATATTCATGTTTCCCCGAGTGAGGGAAACGGGAAAAACCATGAGTTTTCGGGATCTGATCTTTCCCTTTGGAGTTTGCCCAGGGCATATCTCGCATTTGTTAGGAAAAATCCCATATACCATGAAAAGTGCAAATTGCAGAAAGAGCTCAAATTTGAAGACATATTTATGTTCCACCGGGTCAGGGAAGCCCCCCAAAAAATGACCTTTTTGGATCTGATCTCTCCCTGTCGAGATGGCCCAGGGCATAACTCGCATTTGTTAGGAAAAATCCCTTATACCATCAATCGTGCAAATTGGAGATAGAGCTCAAATTCAAAAAAGAAAGACATATTCATGTTCACCCGGGTCAGGGAAACCCAAAAAAACTTGAGTTTTCGGGACCTGATCTTTCCCTCTGCAGTTAGCGCATGACATATCTCGCATTTGTTAGGAAAAATCTCTTATACCATGAAAAGTGAAAATTGGAGAAAGAGCTCAAATTCGAAAAACAAAAACATATTCATCTTCCCCCGGGTTAGGGATCTGATCTGTCCCTGTGGAGTTGGCCCTGGGCATATCTCGCATTTGTTAGGAAAAATTCCTTATACAATGAAAAGTGCAAATTGCAGATTGAACTCAAATTTGAAGAACAAACACATATTTATGTTCCCCTGGGTCTGGGAAGCCCTCCAAAAAGAGTTTTCTGGATCTGGTCTGTCCCTGTGGAGTTGGCCAAGGGCATATCTCGCATTTGTTAGGAAAAATTCATTATATCATGAAACGTGAACATAGTTAGTTCAAATTCGAAATTCGAAAAACAAACACATATTCATATTCCCCTACGTCAGAGAAGCCCAAAAAAACATGAATATTTAGGATCTGATCTGTCCCTTTCGACTTGGCCCAGGTTATAACTCGTATTTGTTAGGAAAAATCCATTATACCATCAATATTGAAAATTGCAGATAGAGGTCAAATTCGAAAAACAAAGACATATTCATGTTCTCCCGGGTCAGGGAAGCCCACAAAAACATGAGTTTTCGGAATCTGATCTGTCCCTTTGGAGTTTGGCCACGGCATATCTCAAATTTGTCAAAAAAAATTCTTTATACCATGAGAAGTGAAAATTGGAGATAGAGCTCAAATTCAAAAAAGAGAGACATATTCATGTTCCGTCGGCTCAGGGAAACCCAAAAATACATGAGTTTTCTGGATCTTATCTGTCCCTGTGCAGTTGGCCCAAGAGATATCTCGCATTTGTTAGGAAAAATCCTTTATACCATCAGTCGTACAAATTGGAGATAGAGCTCAAATTCAAAAAAGAAAGACATATTCATGTTCGGGACCTGATCTTTCCCTGTGCAGTTGGCGCATGGCATAACTCACATTTGTTGGGAAAAATCCATGAAAAGTGGATATTGGAGATAGAGCTCAAATTCGAAAAACAAAGACATATTCACGTTCTCCGGTTCAGGGAAGCCCAAAAAAACATGAGTTTTCTGGTTCGGATATGTCCCTGTGGAGTTGGCCCAGAGCATATCTCGCATATGTTAGGAAAAATCCATGAAAAGTGGAAATTGGAGATAGAGCTCAAATTCGAAAAAGAAAGACATATTCACGTTCCCCGGTTCAGGGAAGGCCAAAAAAACATGAGTTTTCTGGTTCGGATATGTCCCTGTGGAGTTGGCCCAGAGCATATCTCGCATATGTTAGGAAAAATCCCATATACCATGAAAAGTGGAAATTGGAGATAGAGCTCAAATTCGAAAAACAAAGACATATTCATTTTCCCCTGGGATAGGGAAACCAGAAAAACATGAGTTTCCTGCATCAGATCTTTCCCTGTGGAGTTGGCCCAGGGCATTTCTCACATTTCTTAGGAAAAATCCCTTATACCATCAATATTGCAAATTGCAGACAGAGCTCAAATTCAAAAAAGAAAGACATATTCATATTCCCCTGGGTCAGGGAAGCCCAAAAAAACATGAGTTTCCTGGATCTGATCTGTCCCTGTGGTGTTGACCCAGGGCAAATCGTGCATTTGTTAGGAAAAATCCCTTATACCATCAATATTGCAAATTGCAGATAGAGGTCAAATTCAAAAAACAAAGACATATTCATGTTCCCCCGGGTCAGGGAAACCAAAAAAAACATGAGTTTTTGGGATCTGATCTGTCCCTTTGGAGTTGGCAAAGGGCATAACTCGCATTTGTTAGGAAAAATCCCATATACCATGAAAAGTGCAAATAGGAGATCG
The DNA here is from genome assembly GCF_964194415.1 of Vipera berus. Lineage (NCBI taxonomy): Eukaryota > Metazoa > Chordata > Lepidosauria > Squamata > Viperidae > Vipera > Vipera berus. The sequence goes on from NC_138210.1 coordinate 47,725,677, forward strand.
AGCTCAAATTTCAAAAACAAAGACATATTCATGTTCCTCCGGGTCACGGAAACCCAAAAAAACATGAGTTTTTGGGACCTGATCTTTCCCTTTTGAGTTGGCCCAGGGCATAATTTGCATATGTTAGGAAAAATCCCATATACCATGAAAAGTGCAAATTACAGATAGAGCTCAAATTTGAAGAAGAAACACATATTTATGTTCCCCCAGGTCAGGGAAACCCTCCAAAAAAAGAGTTTTCTGGATCTGGTCGCTCCCTTTGGAGTTGGCCCAACTGATATCTCGCATTTGTTAGGAAAAATCCATTATACCATAAAAAGTGAACATAGGAGATAGAGTTCAAATTCGAAAAACAAACACATATTCATATTCCCCTGGGTCAGGGAAGCCCGAAAAAACATGAATATTTAGGATCTGATCTGTCCCTTTGGAGTTGGCCCAGGGTATAACTCGCATTTGTTAGGAAAAATCCAATATACCATGAAAAGTGCACATAGGAGATAGAGCTCAAATTCGAAAAACAAAGACATATTCATGTTGCCCAGGGTCAGGGAAACCAAAAAAAACATGGGTTTCCTGGATCTGAACAAAAGCGAGTTATACCCCGGGCCATCTCCAAAGGGACAGATCAGATCCTAAATATTCATGTTTTTTGGGCTTCCCTGACCCAGGGGAATATGAATATGTGTTTGTTTTTCGAATTCGAGCTCTATCTCCTATGTGCACTTTTCAAGCTATAATGGATTTTTCCAAACAAATGCGAGTTATGCCCAGGGCCAACTCCAAAGGGAGAGACCAGATCCAGGAAACTCATGTATTTTTGGGTTTCCCTAACCCGGGGGAACATGAATATGTCTTTGTTTTTCGAATTTTAGCTCTATTTGCAATTTGCACTTTTCATGGTATAAGGGATTTTTCCTAACAAATGCGAGATATGCCCTGGGCCAACTCCACAGGGACAGACCAGATCCAGAAAACTCTTTTTGGAGGGCTTCCCAGACCTGGGGGAACATAAATATGTGTTTCTTCTTCAAATTTGAGCTGTATCTGTAATTTGCACTTTTCATGGTATATGGGATTTTTCCTAACAAATGCGAGATATGCTCTGGGCCAACTCCACAGGGACATATCCGAACCATAAAACTCATGTTTTTTGGGCTTCCCTGAACCGGGGAACGTGAATATGTCTTTCTTTTTCGAATTTGAGCTCTATCTGCAATTTGCACTATTGATGGTATTAGAGATTTTTCCTAAGAAATGCCAGTTATGCCCTGGGCCAACTCCAAAGAGACAGATCAGATCCCAAAAACTCACGTTTTTTTCGGTTTCCCCGACCTAGGGGAGCATGAAAACGTCTTTGTTTTTCGAATTTGACCTCTATCTGCAATTTGCAATATTGATGGTATAAGGGATTTTTCCTAAGAAATGTGAGATATGCCGTGGGCCAACTCCACAGGGACAGATCAGATCAAGGAAACTCATGTTTATTTTTGGTTTTCCCTGACTTGGGGGAATATGAATATGTCTTTCTTTTTCGAATTTGAGCTCTATCAGTAATTTGCACTATTGATGGAATAAGTGATTTTTCCTAACAAATGCGAAATATGCCCTGGGCCAACTCCAAAAAGACAGATCAGATCCCAAAAACTCAACTTTTTTGGGCTTCCCTGACCTAGGGGAACATGAATATGTGCTTGTTTTTCGAATTTGAGCTCTATTTGCAATTTTCACTTTTCATGGTATATGGGATTTTTCCTAACAAATGCAAGATATGCCATGCGCCAACTGCACAGGGAAAGATCAGGTCCCGAACATGAATATGTCTTTCTTTTTTGAATTTGAGCTCTATCTCCAATTTGCACGATTGATGGTATAAAGGAATTTTCCTAACAAATGCGAGATATCTCCTGGGCCAACTGCACAGGGACAGATAAGATCCAGAAAACTCATGTATTTTTGGGTTTCCCTGAGCCGACGGAACATGAATATGTCTCTGTTTTTCGAATTTGAGCTCTATCTCCAATTTTCACTTCTCATGGTATAAAGGATTTTTCTTGACAAACTCGAGATATGCCGTGGCCAAACTCCAAAGAGACAGATCAGATTCCGAAAACTCATGTTATTGTGGGCTTCCCTGACCCGGGAGAACATGAATATGTCTTTGTTTTTCGAATTTGACCTCTATCTGCAATTTTCAATATTGATGGTATAATGGATTTTTCCTAACAAATGCGAGTTATACCCTTGGCCAAGTTGAAAGGGACAGATCAGATCCTAAATATTCATATTTTTTTTTGCTTCCCTGACGTAGGGGAATATGAATATGTGTTTGTTTTTCGAATTTTGAATTTGAACTAACTAACTATGCTCACTTTTCATGGTATAATTGATTTTTCCTAACAAATGCGAGATATGTCCTGGGCCAACTGCACAGGGACAGATAAGATCCAGAAAAGTCATGTATTTTGGGGTTTCCCTAACCCGGGGGAACATGAATATGTCTTTGTTTTTCGAATTTTAGCTCTATTTGCAATTTGCACTTTTCATGGTATAAGGGATTTTTCCTAACAAATGCGAGATATGTCCTGGGCCAACTCCACAGGGACAGACCAGATCCAGAAAACTCATGTTTTTTGGGCTTCCCTGAACCAGGGAACGTGAATATGTCCTTCTTTTTCGAATTTGAGCTCTATCTCCAATTTCCACTTTTCATGGTATATGGGATTTTTCCTAACATATGCGAGATATGCTCTGGGCCAACTCCACAGGGACATATCCGAACCATAAAACTCATGTTTTTTGGGCTTCCCTGAACCGGGGAACGTGAATATGTCTTTCTTTTTTGAATTTGAGCTCCATCTGCAATATGCACTATTGATGGTATAAGTGATTTTTGCTAAGAAATGTGAGATATGCCCTGGGCCAACTCCCCAGGGACAGATCAGATCCAGGAAAATCATTTTTTTGGGTTTCCCTTACCCAGGGGAATATGAATATGTCTTTTTTTTTAATTTGAGCTGTATCTCCAATTTTCACTTTACATCATATATGGGATTTTTCCTAACAAAATAAAGTTATACCCTGGGCCATCTCCAAAGGGACAGATCAGATCCTAAATATTCATGTTTTTTGGGCTTCCCTGACCCAGCGGAATATGAATATGTGTTTGTTTTTCGAATTTGAACTCTATCTCCTATGTTCACTTTTTATGGTATAATGGATTTTTCCTAACAAATGCGAGATATCAGTTGGGCCAGCTCCAAAGGGAGAGACCAGATCCAGAAAACTCTTTTTTTGGAGGGTTTCCCTGACCTGGGGGAACATAAATATGTGTTTCTTCTTCAAATTTGAGCTCTATCTGTAATTTGCACTTTTCATGGTATATGGGATTTTTCCTAACATATGCAAATTATGCCCTTTGCCAACTCCAAAGGGACAGATCAGATCCCAAAAACTCACATTTTTTTCGGTTTCCCCGACCCAGGGGAGCATGAATATGTCTTTGTTTTTCGAATTTGAGCTCTATCAGCAATTTGCACTATTGATGGAATAAGTGATTTTTCCTAACAAATGCGAGATATGCCCTGGGCCAACTCCAAAAAGACAGATCAGATCCAGGAAACTCATTTTTTTGGGTTTCCCTTACCCAGGGGAATATGAATATGTCTTTCTTTTTCGAATTTGAGCTCTATCTGCAATTTGCACTATTGATGGTATAAGGGATTTTTCCTAAGAAATGTGAGATATGCCCTGGGCCAACTCCACAGGGACAGATCAGATCCAGGAAACTCATGTTTTTTGGGCTTCCCTGACCCAGGGGAATATGAATATGTGTTTGTTTTTTGAATTTGAGCTCTATCTCCTATGTGCACTTTTCAAGCTATAATGGATTTTTCCTAACAAATGCGAGATATGAGTTGGGCCAACTCCAAAGGGAGAGACCAGATCCAGGAAACTCTTTTTTTGCAGGGTTTCCCTGACCCGGGGGAACATAAATATGTGATTGTTATACAAATTTGAGCTCTATCTGCAATTTGCACTTTTCATGGTATATGGGATTTTTCCTAACATATGCAAGTTATGCCCTTTGCCAACTCCAAAGAGACAGATCAGATCCCAAAAACTCACGTTTTTTTGGGTTTCCCTTACCCGGGGGAACATGAATTTGTCTTTGTTTTTCGAAGTTGATCTCTGTCTCCTATTTTTATGGTATAATGGATTTTTCCTAACAAATGAGAGGTATCAGTTGGGCCAACTCCAAAGGGAGAGACTAGATCCAGAAAACTCTTTATTTGGAGGGTTTCCCTGACCTGGGGGAACATAAATATGTGTTTCTTCTTCAAATTTGAGCTCTATCTGTAATTTGCACTTTTCATGGTATATGGGATTTTTCCTAACATATGCGAGATATGCTCTGGGCCAACTCCACAGGGACATATCCGAACCATAAAACTCATGTTTTTTGGGCTTCCCTGAACCGGGGAACGTGAATATGTCTTTCTTTTTCGAATTTGAGCTCTATCTGCAATTTGCACTATTGATGGTATAAGTGATTTTTCCTAAGAAATGCCAGTTATGCCCTGGGCCAACTCCAAAGAGACAGATCAGATCCCAAAAACTCACGTTTTTTTCGGTTTCCCCGACCTAGGGGTGCATGAAAACGTCTTTGTTTTTCGAATTTGACCTCTATCTGCAATTTGCAATATTGATGGTATAAGGGATTTTTCCTAAGAAATGTGAGATATGCCGTGGGCCAACTCCACAGGGACAGATCAGATCAAGGAAACTCATGTTTATTTTTGGTTTTCCCTGACTTGGGGGAATATGAATATGTCTTTCTTTTTCGAATTTGAGCTCTATCAGTAATTTGCACTATTGATGGAATAAGTGATTTTTCCTAACAAATGCGAAATATGCCCTGGGCCAACTCCAAAAAGACAGATCAGATCCCAAAAACTCAACTTTTTTGGGCTTCCCTGACCTAGGGGAACATGAATATGTGCTTGTTTTTCGAATTTGAGCTCTATTTGCAATTTTCACTTTTCATGGTATATGGGATTTTTCCTAACAAATGCAAGATATGCCATGCGCCAACTGCACAGGGAAAGATCAGGTCCCGAACATGAATATGTCTTTCTTTTTTGAATTTGAGCTCTATCTCCAATTTGCACGATTGATGGTATAAAGGATTTTTCCTAACAAATGCGAGATATCTCCTGGGCCAACTGCACAGGGACAGATAAGATCCAGAAAACTCATGTATTTTTGGGTTTCCCTGAGCCGACGGAACATGAATATGTCTCTGTTTTTCGAATTTGAGCTCTATCTCCAATTTTCACTTCTCATGGTATAAAGGATTTTTCTTGACAAACTCGAGATATGCCGTGGCCAAACTCCAAAGAGACAGATCAGATTCCGAAAACTCATGTTATTGTGGGCTTCCCTGACCCGGGAGAACATGAATATGTCTTTGTTTTTCGAATTTGACCTCTATCTGCAATTTTCAATATTGATGGTATAATGGATTTTTCCTAACAAATGCGAGTTATACCCTTGGCCAAGTCGAAAGGGACAGATCAGATCCTAAATATTCATATATTTTTTTGCTTCCCTGACGTAGGGGAATATGAATATGTGTTTGTTTTTTGAATTTTGAATTTGAACTAACTAACTATGCTCACTTTTCATGGTATAATTGATTTTTCCTAACAAATGCGAGATATGTCCTGGGCCAACTGCACAGGGACAGATAAGATCCAGAAAAGTCATGTATTTTGGGGTTTCCCTAACCCGGGGGAACATGAATAAGTCTTTGTTTTTCGAATTTTAGCTCTATTTGCAATTTGCACTTTTCATGGTATAAGGGATTTTTCCTAACAAATGCGAGATATGTCCTGGGCCAACTCCACAGGGACAGACCAGATCCAGAAAACTCATGTTTTTTGGGCTTCCCTGAACCAGGGAACGTGAATATGTCCTTCTTTTTTGAATTTGAGCTCTATCTCCAATTTCCACTTTTCATGGTATATGGGATTTTTCCTAACATATGCGAGATATGCTCTGGGCTAACTCCACAGGGACATATCCGAACCATAAAACTCATGTTTTTTGGGCTTCCCTGAACCGGGGAACGTGAATATGTCTTTCTTTTTTGAATTTGAGCTCTATCTGCAATTTGCACTATTGATGGTATAAGGGATTTTTCCTAAGAAATGTGAGATATGCCCTGGGCCAACTCCCCAGGGACAGATCAGATCCAGGAAACTCATTTTTTTGGGTTTCCCTTACCCAGGGGAATATGAATATGTCTTTTTTTTAATTTGAGCTGTATCTCCAATTTTCACTTTACATCATATATGGGATTTTTCCTAACAAAATAAAGTTATACCCTGGGCCATCTCCAAAGGGACAGATCAGATCCTAAATATTCATGTTTTTTGGGCTTCCCTGACCCAGCGGAATATGAATATGTGTTTGTTTTTCGAATTTGAACTCTATCTCCTATGTTCACTTTTTATGGTATAATGGATTTTTCCTAACAAATGCGAGATATCAGTTGGGCCAGCTCCAAAGGGAGAGACCAGATCCAGAAAACTCTTTTTTTGGAGGGTTTCCCTGACCTGGGGGAACATAAATATGTGTTTCTTCTTCAAATTTGAGCTCTATCTGTAATTTGCACTTTTCATGGTATATGGGATTTTTCCTAACATATGCAAGTTATGCCCTTTGCCAACTCCAAAGGAACAGATCAGATCCCAAAAACTCACATTTTTTTCGGTTTCGCCTACCCAGGGGAGCATGAATACGTCTTTGTTTTTCAAATTTGAGCTCTATCAGCAATTTGCACTATTGATGGAATAAGTGATTTTTCCTAACAAATGCGAGATATGCCCTGGGCCAACTCCAAAAAGATTGATCAGATCCAGGAAACCCATTTTTTTGGGTTTCCCTTACCCAGGGGAATATGAATATGTCTTTCTTTTTCGAATTTGAGCTCTATCTGCAATTTGCACTATTGATGGTATAAGGGATTTTTCCTAAGAAATGTGAGATATGCCCTGGGCCAACTCCACAGGGACAGATCAGATCCAGGAAACTCATGTTTTTTGGGCTTCCCTGACCCAGGGGAATATGAATATGTGTTTGTTTTTTGAATTTGAGCTCTATCTCCTATGTGCACTTTTCAAGCTATAATGGATTTTTCCTAACAAATGCGAGATATGAGTTGGGCCAACTCCAAAGGGAGAGACCAGATCCAGGAAACTCTTTTTTTGCAGGGTTTCCCTGGCCCGGGGGAACATAAATATGTGATTGTTATACAAATTTGAGCTCTATCTGCAATTTGCACTTTTCATGGTATATGGGATTTTTCCTAACATATGCAAGTTATGCCCTTTGCCAACTCCAATGAGACAGATCAGATCCCAAAAACTCACGTTTTTTTTGGTTTCCCTTACCCGGGGGAACATGAATTTGTCTTTGTTTTCGAAGTTGATCTCTGTCTCCTATTTTTATGGTATAATGGATTTTTCCTAACAAATGAGAGGTATCAGTTGGGCCAACTCCAAAGGGAGAGACTAGATCCAGAAAACTCTTTATTTGGAGGGTTTCCCTGACCTGGGGGAACATAAATATGTGTTTCTTCTTCAAATTTGAGCTCTATCTGTAATTTGCACTTTTCATGGTATATGGGATTTTTCCTAACATATGCGAGATATGCTCTGGGCCAACTCCACAGGGACATATCCAAACCATAAAACTCATGTTTTTTGGGCTTCCCTGAACCGGGGAACGTGAATATGTCTTTCTTTTTCGAATTTGAGCTCTATCTGCAATTTGCACTATTGATGGTATAAGTGATTTTTCCTAAGAAATGCCAGTTATGCCCTGGGCCAACTCCAAAGAGACAGATCAGATCCCAAAAACTCACGTTTTTTTCGGTTTCCCCGACCTAGGGGAGCATGAAAACGTCTTTGTTTTTTGAATTTGACCTCTATCAGCAATTTGCAATATTGATGGTATAAGGGATTTTTCCTAAGAAATGTGAGATATGCCGTGGGCCAACTCCACAGGGACAGATCAGATCAAGGAAACTCATGTTTATTTTTGGTTTTCCCTGACTTGGGGGAATATGAATATGTCTTTCTTTTTCGAATTTGAGCTCTATCAGTAATTTGCACTATTGATGGAATAAGTGATTTTTCCTAACAAATGCGAAATATGCCCTGGGCCAACTCCAAAAAGACAGATCAGATCCCAAAAACTCAACTTTTTTGGGCTTCCCTGACCTAGGGGAACATGAATATGTGCTTGTTTTTCGAATTTGAGCTCTATTTGCAATTTTCACTTTTCATGGTATGTGGGATTTTTCCTAACAAATGCAAGATATGCCATGCGCCAACTGCACAGGGAAAGATCAGGTCCCGAACATGAATATGTCTTTCTTTTTTGAATTTGAGCTCTATCTCCAATTTGCACGATTGATGGTATAAAGGATTTTTCCTAACAAATGCGAGATATCTCCTGGGCCAACTGCACAGGGACAGATAAGATCCAGAAAACTCATGTATTTTTGGGTTTCCCTGAGCCGACGGAACATGAATATGTCTCTGTTTTTCGAATTTGAGCTCTATCTCCAATTTTCACTTCTCATGGTATAAAGGATTTTTCTTGACAAACTCGAGATATGCCGTGGCCAAACTCCAAAGAGACAGATCAGATTCCGAAAACTCATGTTATTGTGGGCTTCCCTGACCCGGGAGAACATGAATATGTCTTTGTTTTTCGAATTTGACCTCTATCTGCAATTTTCAATATTGATGGTATAATGGATTTTTCCTAACAAATGCGAGTTATACCCTTGGCCAAGTCGAAAGGGACAGATCAGATCCTAAATATTCATATTTTTTTTTGCTTCCCTGACGTAGGGGAATATGAATATGTGTTTCTTTTTCGAATTTTGAATTTGAACTAACTAACTATGCTCACTTTTCATGGTATAATTGATTTTTCCTAACAAATGCGAGATATGTCCTGGGCCAACTGCACAGGGACAGATAAGATCCAGAAAAGTCATGTATTTTGGGGTTTCCCTAACCCGGGGGAACATGAATATGTCTTTGTTTTTCGAATTTTAGCTCTATTTGCAATTTGCACTTTTCATGGTATAAGGGATTTTTCCTAACAAATGCGAGATATGTCCTGGGCCAACTCCACAGGGACAGACCAGATCCAGAAAACTCATGTTTTTTGGGCTTCCCTGAACCAGGGAACGTGAATATGTCCTTCTTTTTCGAATTTGAGCTCTATCTCCAATTTCCACTTTTCATGGTATATGGGATTTTTCCTAACATATGCGAGATATGCTCTGGGCCAACTCCACAGGGACATATCCGAACCATAAAACTCATGTTTTTTGGGCTTCCCTGAACCGGGGAACGTGAATATGTCTTTCTTTTTTGAATTTGAGCTCTATCTGCAATTTGCACTATTGATGGTATAAGTGATTTTTGCTAAGAAATGTGAGGTATGCCCTGGGCCAACTCCCCAGGGACAGATCAGATCCAGGAAACTCATTTTTTTGGGTTTCCCTTACCCAGGGGAATATGAATATGTCTTTTTTTTTTAATTTGAGCTGTATCTCCAATTTTCACTTTACATCATATATGGGATTTTTCCTAACAAAATAAAGTTATACCATGGGCCATCTCCAAAGGGACAGATCAGATCCTAAATATTCATGTTTTTTGGGCTTCCCTGACCCAGCGGAATATGAATATGTGTTTGTTTTTCGAATTTGAACTCTATCTCCTATGTTCACTTTTTATGGTATAATGGATTTTTCCTAACAAATGCGAGATATCAGTTGGGCCAGCTCCAAAGGGAGAGACCAGATCCAGAAAACTCTTTTTTGGGAGGGTTTCCCTGACCTGGGGGAACATAAATATGTGTTTCTTCTTCAAATTTGAGCTCTATCTGTAATTTGCACTTTTCATGGTATATGGGATTTTTCCTAACATATGCAAGTTATGCCCTTTGCCAACTCCAAAGGGACGGATCAGATCCCAAAAACTCACATTTTTTTCGGTTTCCCCAACCCAGGGGAGCATGAATACGTCTTTGTTTTTCGAATTTGAGCTCTATCAGCAATTTGCACTATTGATGGAATAAGTGATTTTTCCTATCAAATGCGAGATATGCCCTGGGCCAACTCCAAAAAGACAGATCAGATCCAGGAAACTCATTTTTTTGGGTTTCCCTTACCCAGGGGAATATGAATATGTCTTTCTTTTTCGAATTTGAGCTCTATCTGCAATTTGCACTATTGATGGTATAAGGGATTTTTCCTAAGAAATGTGAGATATGCCCTGGGCCAACTCCACAGGGACAGATCAGATCCAGGAAACTCATGTTTTTTGGGCTTCCCTGACCCAGGGGAATATGAATATGTGTTTGTTTTTTGAATTTGAGCTCTATCTCCTATGTGCACTTTTCAAGCTATAATGGATTTTTCCTAACAAATGCGAGATATGAGTTGGGCCAACTCCAAAGGGAGAGACCAGATCCAGGAAACTCTTTTTTTGCAGGGTTTCCCTGACCTGGGGGAACATAAATATGTGATTGTTATACAAATTTGAGCTCTATCTGCAATTTGCACTTTTCATGGTATATGGGATTTTTCCTAACATATGCAAGTTATGCCCTTTGCCAACTCCAAAGAGACAGATCAGATCCCAAAAACTCACGTTTTTTTGGGTTTCCCTTACCCGGGGGAACATGAATTTGTCTTTGTTTTTCGAAGTTGATCTCTGTCTCCTATTTTTATGGTATAATGGATTTTTCCTAACAAATGAGAGGTATCAGTTGGGCCAACTCCAAAGGGAGAGACTAGATCCAGAAAACTCTTTATTTGGAGGGTTTCCCTGACCTGGGGGAACATAAATATGTGTTTCTTCTTCAAATTTGAGCTCTATCTGTAATTTGCACTTTTCATGGTATATGGGATTTTTCCTAACATATGCAAGTTATGCCCTTTGCCAACTCCAAAGGGACAGATCAGATCCCAAAAACTCACGTTTTTTTCGGTTTCCCCGACCCAGGGGAGCATGAATACGTCTTTGTTTTTCGAATTTGAGCTCTATCAGCAATTTGCACTATTGATGGAATAAGTGATTTTTCCTAACAAATGCGAGATATGCCCTGGGCCAACTCCAAAAAGACAGATCAGATCCAGGAAATTCATTTTTTTGGGTTTCCCTTACCCAGGGGAATATGAATACGTCTTTGTTTTTCGAATTTGAGCTCTATCTGCAATTTGCACGATTGATGGTATAAGTGATTTTTCCTAACAAATGCGAGATATGCCCTGGGCCAAGTCCAAAAAGACAGATCAGATCCCAAAAACTCAACTTTTTTGGGCTTCCCTGACCTAGGGGAACATGAATATGTGCTTGTTTTTCGAATTTGAGCTCTATTTGCAATTTTCACTTTTCATGGTATATGGGATTTTTCCTAACAAATGCAAGATATGCCATGCGCCAACTGCACAGGGAAAGATCAGGTCCCGAACATGAATATGTCTTTCTTTTTTGAATTTGAGCTCTATCTCCAATTTGCACGATTGATGGTATAAAGGATTTTTCCTAACAAATGCGAGATATCTCCTGGGCCAACTGCATAGGGACAGATAAGATCCAGAAAACTCATGTATTTTTGGGTTTCTTTGAGCCGACGGAACATGAATATGTCTCTGTTTTTCGAATTTGAGCTCTATCTCCAATTTTCACTTCTCATGGTATAAAGGATTTTTCTTGACATATTCGAGATATGCCGTGGCCAAACTCCAAAGGGACAGATCAGATTCCGAAAACTCATGTTTTTGTGGGCTTCCCTGACCCGGGAGAACATGAATATGTCTTTGTTTTTCGAATTTGACCTCTATCTGCAATTTTCAATATTGATGGTATAATGGATTTTTCCTAACAAATGCGAGTTATACCCTGGGCCAAGTCGAAAGGGACAGATCAGATCCTAAATATTCATGTTTTTTTGGGCTTCCCTGACGTAGGGGAATATGAATATGTGTTTGTTTTTCAAATTTCGAATTTGAACTAACTAACTATGTTCACCTTTCATGGTATAATGGATTTTTCCAAACAAATGCGAGATATGTCCTGGGCCAACTGCACAGGGACAGAGAATATCCAGAAAACTCATGTATTTTTGGGTTTCCCTAACCCAGGGGAACATGAATATGTCTTTGTTTTTCGAATTTTAGCTCTATTTGCAATTTGCACTTTTCATGGTATAAGGGATTTTTCCTAACAAATGCGAGATATGTCCTGGGCCAACTCCACAGGGACAGACCAGATCCAGAAAACTCATGTTTTTTGGGCTTCCCTGAACCAGGGAACGTGAATATGTCCTTCTTTTTCGAATTTGAGCTCTATCTCCAATTTCCACTTTTCATGGTATATGGGATTTTTCCTAACATATGCGAGATATGCTCTGGGCCAACTCCACAGGGACAGATCAGATCCCAGAAACTCATGTTTTTTTTTGTTTCCCTGACCATGAATATGTCTTTGTTTTTCAAATTTGACCTCTATCTGCAATTTGCAATATTGATGGTTCAAGGGATTTTTCCTAACAAATGCGAGATATGCTCTGGGCCAACTCCACAGGGATAGATCAGATGCCGAAAACTCATGTTTTTTTGGGTTTCCCTGACCCGGGGGAACATGAATTTGTCTTTCTTTTTCGAATTTCAACTCTGTCTCCTATTTTTATGGTATAATGGATTTTTCCTAACAAATGCGAGCTATGAGTTGGGCCAACTCCAAAGGGAGAGACCAGATCCAGAAAACTCTTTTTTGGGAGGGTTTCCGTGACCTGGGGGAACATAAATATGTGTTTCTTCTTCAAATTTGAGCTCTATCTGTAATTTGCACTTTACATGGTATACGTGATTTTTCCTAAGAAATGTGAGATATGCCCTTGGCCAAGTCCAAAGGGACAGATCAGATCCCAAAAACCCAAGTTTTTTGGGCTTCCGTGACCCAGGGGAACATGAATATGTGCTTGTTTTTCGAATTTGAGCTCTATCTGCAATTTGCACTTCTCATGGTATAAGGGATATTTCCTAACAAATGCGTGTTATGCCCTGGGCCAACTGCACAGGGACAGATCAGATCCAGGAAACCCATGTTTTTTTTGGTTTCCCTGACCCTGGGGAACATGAATATGTCTTTGTTTTTCGAATTTGAGCTCTATCTCATATGTGCACTTTTCATGGTATATGGGATTTTTCCAAACAAATGCGGGTTATACCCTGGGCCAACTCCAAAGGGACAGATCAGATCCTAAATATTCATGTTTTTTTGGGCTTCCCTGACCCAGTGGAATATGAATATGTGTTTGTTTTTCATATTTGAACGCTATCTCCTATGTTCACTTTTTATGGTATAATGGATTTTTCCTAACAAATACGAGATATCAGTTGGGCCAACTCCAAAGGGAGAGACCAGATCCAGAAAACTCTTTTTTTGGAGGGTTTCCCTGACCTGGGGGAACATAAATATGTGTTTCTTCTTCAAATTTGAGCTCTATCTGTAATTTGCACTTTTCATGGTATATGGGATTTTTCCTAACATATGCAAGTTATGCCCTTTGCTAACTCCAAAGGGACAGATCAGATCCCAAAAACTCACTTTTTTCGGTTTCCCTGACCCAGGGGAGCATGAATACTTCTTTGTTTTTTGAATTTGACCTCTATCTGCATTTGCAATATTGATGGTATTATGGATTTTTCCTAAGAAATGTGAGATATGCCCTGGGCCAACTCCACAGGGACATTTCAGATCAAGGAAACTAATGTTTTTTTGGTTTTCCCTGACTTGGGGGAATATGAATATGTCTTTCTTTTTTGAATTTGAGCTCTATCAGCAATTTGCACTATTGATGGAATAAGAGATTTTTCCTAACAAATGCGAGATATGCCCTGGGCCAACTCCAAAAAGACAGATCAGATCCCAAAAACTCAACTTTTTTGGGCTTCCCTGACCTAGGGGAACATGAATATGTGCTTGTTTTTCAAATTTGAGCTCTATTTGCAATTTACACTTTTTATGGTATATGGGATTCTTCCTAACAAATGCAAGATATGCCATGCGCAGGGAAAGATCAGGTCCCGAACATGAATATGTCTTTCTTTTTTGAATTTGAGCTCTATCTCCAATTTGCACGATTGATGGTATAAGGGATTTTTCCTAACAAATGCGAGATATCAGATAAGATCCAGAAAACTCATGTATTTTTGGGTTTCCCTGAGCCGACGGAACATGAATATGTCTCTGTTTTTCGAATTTGAGCTCTATCTCCAATTTTCACTTCTCATGGTATAAAGGATTTTTCTTGACAAATTTGAGATATGCCGTGGCCAAACTCCAAAGGGACAGATCAGATTCCGAAAACTCATGTTTTTGTGGGCTTCCCTGGCCCGGGAAAACATGAATATGTCTTTGTTTTTCGAATTTGACCACTATCTGCAATTTTCAATATTGATGGTATAATGGATTTTTCCTAACAAATGCGAGTTATACCCTGGGCCAAGTCAAAAGGGACAGATCAGATCCTAAATATTCATGTTTTTTTGGGCTTCCTTGACGTAGGGGAATATGAATATGTGTTTGTTTTTCAAATTTCGAATTTGAACTAACTAACTATGTTCACTTTTCATGGTATAATGGTTTTTTGCAAACAAATGCGAGATATGTCCTGGGCCAACTGCACAGGGACAGATAAGATCCAGAAAACTCATGTATTTTTGGGTTTCCCTAACCCGGGGGAACATGGATCTCTCTTTGTTTTTCGAATTTTAGCTCTATCTGCAATTTGCACTTTTCATGGTATAAGGGATTTTTCCTAACAAATGCGAGATATGCTCTGGGCCAACTCCACAGGGATAGATCAGATGCCAAAAACTCATGTTTTTTGGGTTTCCCTGACCCAGGGGAATATGAATATGTCTTTCTTTTTCGAATTTGAGCTCTATCTGCAATTTGCACTATTGATGGTATAAGGGATTTTTCCTAAGAAATGTGAGATATGCCCTGGGCCAAATCCACAGGGACAGATCAGATCCAGGAAACGCATGTTTTTTGGGCTTCCCTGACCCAGCGGAATATGAATATGTGTTTGTTTTTCGAATTTGAACTCTATCTCCTATGTTCACTTTTTATGGTATAATGGATTTTTCCTAACAAATGCGAGATATCATTTGGGCCAGCTCCAAAGGGAGAGACCAGATCCAGAAAACTCTTTTTTTGGAGGGTTTCCCTGACCTGGGGGAACATAAATATGTGTTTCTTCTTCAAATTTGAGCTCTATCTGTAATTTGCACTTTTCATGGTATATGGGATTTTTCCTAACATATGCAAGTTATGTTGTTGTTGTTAGTTGCGAAGTCGTCTCCGACCCATCGCGACCCTATGGACAATGTTCCTCCAGGCCTTCTTGTCCTCTACCATTTTCTGGAGTTATGCCCTGGGCCAACTCCAAAGGGAAAGACAGGTCCCAAAATCTCATGTTTCTTTGGGTTTCCGTGACCCGGGGGTAAATGAATATGTGCTTGTTTTTCGAATTTGAGCTCTATCTGCAATTTGCACTTCTCATGGTATAAGGGATTTTTCCTAACAAATGTGTGTTATGCCGTTTGCCAACTCCAAAGGGACAGATCAGATCCCAAAAACTCACGTTTTTTAAGGTTTCCCTGACCTAGGGGAGCATGAATACGTCTTTGTTTTTCGAATTTGACCTCTATCTGCAATTTGCAATATTGATGGTATAAGGGATTTTTCCTAAGAAATGTGTTTTTTTAGTTTTCCCTGACTTGGGGGAATATGAATATGTCTTTCTTTTTCGAATTTGAGCTCTATTTGCAATTTTCACTTTTCATGGTATATGGGATTTTTCCTACCAAATGCAAGATATGCCATGCGCCAACTGCACAGGGAAAGATCAGGTCCCGAACATGAATATGTCTTTCTTTTTTTAATTTGAGCTCTATCTCCAATTTGCACGATTGATGGTATAAAGGATTTTTCCTAACAAATGCGAGATATCTCCTGGGCCAACTGCACAGGGACAGATAAGATCCAGAAAACTCATGTATTTTTGGGTTTCCCTGAGCCGATGGAACATGAATATGTCTCTGTTTTTCGAATTTGAGCTCTATCTCCAATTTTCACTTCTCATGGTATAAAGGATTTTTCTTGACAAATTCGAGATATGCCATGGCCAAACTCCAAAGGGACAGATCAGATTCCGAAAACTCATGTTTTTGTGGGCTTCCCTGACCCGGGAGAACATGAATATGTCTTTGTTTTTCGAATTTGACCTCTATCTGCAATTTTCAATATTGATGGTATAATGGATTTTTCCTAACAAATGCGAGTTATACCCTGAGCCAAGTGGAAAGGGACAGATCAGATCCTAAATATTCATGTTTTTTTTTGCTTCCCTGACGTAGGGGAATATGAATATGTGTTTGTTTTTCGAATTTTGAATTTGAACTAACTAACTATGTTCACTTTTCATGGTATAATTGATTTTTCCTAACAAATGCGAGATATGTCCTGGGCCAACTGCACAGGGACAGATAAGATCCAGAAAACTCATGTATTTTTGGGTTTCCCTAACCCGGGGGAACATGAATATGTCTTTGTTTTTCAAATTTTAGCTCTATTTGCAATTTTCACTTTTCATGGTATAAGAGATTTTTCCTAACAAATGCGAGATATGTCATGCGCTAACTGCAGAGGGAAAGATCAGGTCCCTAAAACTCAAGTTTTTTTGGGTTTCCCTGACCCGGGTGAACATGAATATGTCTTTCTTTTTTGAATTTGAGCTCTATCTCCAATTTGCACAATTGATGGTATAAGTGATATTTCCTAACAAATGCGAGTTATGCCCTGGGCCATCTCGACAGGGAGAGATCAGATCCAAAAAGGTCATTTTTTGGGGTGCTTCCCTCACCCGGTGGAACATAAATATGTCTTCAATTTTGAGCTCTATCTGCAATTTTCACTTTTCATGGTATATGGGATTTTTCCTAACAAATGCGAGATATGCCCTGGGCAAACTCCAAAGGGAAAGATCAGATCCCGAACACTCATGGTTTTTCCCATTTCCCTCACTCGGGGAAACATGAATATGTCTTACTTTTTTGAATTTGAGCTTTATCCACTATGAGCCCTTTGGGCCAACTCCAAAGGGACAGACCAGATCCAGAAAACCCTTTTTTTGGAGGGCTTCCCTGACCAGGGAGAGCATGAATATCTCTTTGTTTTTCGAATTTGAGCTTTATCTGCAATTTGCACGATTGATGGTATAACGGATTTTTCTTAACAAATGCGAGATATGTCCTAGGCCAACTCCACAGGGACAGATGAGATCTGGAAAATTGATGTTTTTTTTGGGCTTCCCTGAACTGTGGGAATATGAATATGTCTTTGTTTTTCTAATTTGAGCTTTATCTGCAATTTGCACGATTGATGGTATAACGGATTTTTCCTAACAAATGTGAGATATGAGTAGGGCCAACTCCAAAGGGAAAGACCAGATCCAGAAAACTCTTTTTTTGGAGGGTTTCCCTGACCTGGGGGAACATAAATATGTGTTTCTTCTTCAAATTTGAGCTCTATCTGTAATTTGCACTTTTCATGGTATATGGGATTTTTCCTAACATATGCAAGTTATGCCCTTTGCCAACTCCAAAGGAACAGATCAGATCCCAAAAACTCACCTTTTTTTCGGTTTCCCCGACCCAGGGGAGCATGAATACGTCTTTGTTTTTCAAATTTGAGCTCTATCAGCAATTTGCACTATTGATGGAATAAGTGATTTTTCCTAACAAATGCGAGATATGCCCTGGGCCAACTCCAAAAAGATTGATCAGATCCAGGAAACCCATTTTTTTGGGTTTCCCTTGCCCAGGGGAATATGAATATGTCTTTCTTTTTCGAATTTGAGCTCTATCTGCAATTTGCACTATTGATGGTATAAGGGATTTTTCCTAACAAATGCGAGATATGTCCTGGGCCAACTCCACAGGGACAGATCAGATCCAGGAAACTCATGTATTTTGGGGTTTCCCTAACCCGGGGGAACATGAATATGTCTTTGTTTTTCAAATTTTAGCTCTATTTGCAATTTTCACTTTTCATGGTATAAGAGATTTTTCCTAACAAATGCGAGATATGTCATGCGCTAACTGCAGAGGGACAGACCAGATCCAGAAAACTCATGTTTTTTGGGCTTCCCTGAACCAGGGAACGTGAATATGTCCTTCTTTTTCGAATTTGAGCTCTATCTCCAATTTCCACTTTTCATGGTATATGGGATTTTTCCTAACATATGCGAGATATGCTCTGGGCCAACTCCACAGGGACATATCCGAACCATAAAACTCATGTTTTTTGGGCTTCCCTGAACCGGGGAACGTGAATATGTCTTTCTTTTTTGAATTTGAGCTCTATCTGCAATTTGCACTATTGATGGTATAAGTGATTTTTGCTAAGAAATGTGAGGTATGCCCTGGGCCAACTCCCCAGGGACAGATCAGATCCAGGAAACTCATTTTTTTGGGTTTCCCTTACCCAGGGGAATATGAATATGTCTTTTTTTTTTAATTTGAGCTGTATCTCCAATTTTCACTTTACATCATATATGGGATTTTTCCTAACAAAATAAAGTTATACCATGGGCCATCTCCAAAGGGACAGATCAGATCCTAAATATTCATGTTTTTTGGGCTTCCCTGACCCAGCGGAATATGAATATGTGTTTGTTTTTCGAATTTGAACTCTATCTCCTATGTTCACTTTTTATGGTATAATGGATTTTTCCTAACAAATGCGAGATATCAGTTGGGCCAGCTCCAAAGGGAGAGACCAGATCCAGAAAACTCTTTTTTTGGAGGGTTTCCCTGACCTGGGGGAACATAAATATGTGTTTCTTCTTCAAATTTGAGCTCTATCTGTAATTTGCACTTTTCATGGTATATGGGATTTTTCCTAACATATGCAAGTTATGCCCTTTGCCAACTCCAAAGGGACAGATCAGATCCCAAAAACTCACATTTTTTTCGGTTTCCCCGACCCAGGGGAGCATGAATACGTCTTTGTTTTTCGAATTTGAGCTCTATCAGCAATTTGCACTATTGATGGAATAAGTGATTTTTCCTAACAAATGCGAGATATGCCCTGGGCCAACTCCAAAAAGACAGATCAGATCCAGGAAACTCATTTTTTTGGGTTTCCCTTACCCAGGGGAATATGAATATGTCTTTCTTTTTCGAATTTGAGCTCTATCTGCAATTTGCACTATTGATGGTATAAGGGATTTTTCCTAAGAAATGTGAGATATGCCCTGGGCCAACTCCACAGGGACAGATCAGATCCAGGAAACTCATGTTTTTTGGGCTTCCCTGACCCAGGGGAATATGAATATGTGTTTGTTTTTTGAATTTGAGCTCTATCTCCTATGTGCACTTTTCAAGCTATAATGGATTTTTCCTAACAAATGCGAGATATGAGTTGGGCCAACTCCAAAGGGAGAGACCAGATCCAGGAAACTCTTTTTTTGCAGGGTTTCCCTGACCCGGGGGAACATAAATATGTGATTGTTATACAAATTTGAGCTCTATCTGCAATTTGCACTTTTCATGGTATATGGGATTTTTCCTAACATATGCAAGTTATGCCCTTTGCCAACTCCAAAGAGACAGATCAGATCCCAAAAACTCACGTTTTTTTGGGTTTCCCTTACCCGGGGGAACATGAATTTGTCTTTGTTTTTCGAAGTTGATCTCTGTCTCCTATTTTTATGGTATAATGGATTTTTCCTAACAAATGAGAGGTATCAGTTGGGCCAACTCCAAAGGGAGAGACTAGATCCAGAAAACTCTTTATTTGGAGGGTTTCCCTGACCTGGGGGAACATAAATATGTGTTTCTTCTTCAAATTTGAGCTCTATCTGTAATTTGCACTTTTCATGGTATATGGGATTTTTCCTAACATATGCAAGTTATGCCCTTTGCCAACTCCAAAGGGACAGATCAGATCCCAAAAACTCACGTTTTTTTCGGTTTCCCCGACCCAGGGGAGCATGAATACGTCTTTGTTTTTCGAATTTGAGCTCTATCAGCAATTTGCACTATTGATGGAATAAGTGATTTTTCCTAACAAATGCGAGATATGCCCTGGGCCAACTCCAAAAAGACAGATCAGATCCAGGAAATTCATTTTTTTGGGTTTCCCTTACCCAGGGGAATATGAATACGTCTTTGTTTTTCGAATTTGAGCTCTATCTGCAATTTGCACGATTGATGGTATAAGTGATTTTTCCTAACAAATGCGAGATATGCCCTGGGCCAAGTCCAAAAAGACAGATCAGATCCCAAAAACTCAACTTTTTTGGGCTTCCCTGACCTAGGGGAACATGAATATGTGCTTGTTTTTCGAATTTGAGCTCTATTTGCAATTTTCACTTTTCATGGTTTATGGGATTTTTCCTAACAAATGCAAGATATGCCATGCGCCAACTGCACAGGGAAAGATCAGGTCCCGAAAATGAATATGTCTTTCTTTTTTGAATTTGAGCTCTATCTCCAATTTGCACGATTGATGGTATAAAGGATTTTTCCTAACAAATGCGAGATATCTCCTGGGCCAACTGCATAGGGACAGATAAGATCCAGAAAACTCATGTATTTTTGGGTTTCTTTGAGCCGATGGAACATGAATATGTCTCTGTTTTTCGAATTTGAGCTCTATCTCCAATTTTCACTTCTCATGGTATAAAGGATTTTTCTTGACATATTCGAGATATGCCGTGGCCAAACTCCAAAGGGACAGATCAGATTCCGAAAACTCATGTTTTTGTGGGCTTCCCTGACCCGGGAGAACATGAATATGTCTTTGTTTTTCGAATTTGACCTCTATCTGCAATTTTCAATATTGATGGTATAATGGATTTTTCCTAACAAATGCGAGTTATACCCTGGGCCAAGTCGAAAGGGACAGATCAGATCCTAAATATTCATGTTTTTTTGGGCTTCCCTGACGTAGGGGAATATGAATATGTGTTTGTTTTTCAAATTTCGAATTTGAACTAACTAACTATGTTCACCTTTCATGGTATAATGGATTTTTCCAAACAAATGCGAGATATGTCCTGGGCCAACTGCACAGGGACAGAGAAGATCCAGAAAACTCATGTATTTTTGGGTTTCCCTAACCCAGGGGAACATGAATATGTCTTTGTTTTTCGAATTTTAGCTCTATTTGCAATTTGCACTTTTCATGGTATAAGGGATTTTTCCTAACAAATGCGAGATATGTCCTGGGCCAACTCCACAGGGACAGACCAGATCCAGAAAACTCATGTTTTTGGGGCTTCCCTGAACCAGGGAACGTGAATATGTCCTTCTTTTTCGAATTTGAGCTCTATCTCCAATTTCCACTTTTCATGGTATATGGGATTTTTCCTAACATATGCGAGATATGCTCTGGGCCAACTCCACAGGGACAGATCAGATCCCAGAAACTCATGTTTTTTTTTGTTTCCCTGACCATGAATATGTCTTTGTTTTTCAAATTTGACCTCTATCTGCAATTTGCAATATTGATGGTTCAAGGGATTTTTCCTAACAAATGCGAGATATGCTCTGGGCCAACTCCACAGGGATAGATCAGATGCCGAAAACTCATGTTTTTTTTGGGTTTCCCTGACCCGGGGGAACATGAATTTGTCTTTCTTTTTCGAATTTCAACTCTGTCTCCTATTTTTATGGTATAATGGATTTTTCCTAACAAATGCGAGCTATGAGTTGGGCCAACTCCAAAGGGAGAGACCAGATCCAGAAAACTCTTTTTTGGGAGGGTTTCCGTGACCTGGGGTAACATAAATATGTGTTTCTTCTTCAAATTTGAGCTCTATCTGTAATTTGCACTTTACATGGTATACGTGATTTTTCCTAAGAAATGTGAGATATGCCCTCGGCCAAGTCCAAAGGGACAGATCAGATCCCAAAAACCCAAGTTTTTTGGGCTTCCCTGACCCAGGGGAACATGAATATGTGCTTGTTTTTCGAATTTGAGCTCTATCTGCAATTTGCACTTCTCATGGTATAAGGGATATTTCCTAACAAATGCGTGTTATGCCCTGGGCCAACTGCACAGGGACAGATCAGATCCAGGAAACCCATGTTTTTTTTGGTTTCCCTGACCCTGGGGAACATGAATATGTCTTTGTTTTTCGAATTTGAGCTCTATCTCATATGTGCACTTTTCATGGTATATGGGATTTTTCCAAACAAATGCGGGTTATACCCTGGGCCAACTCCAAAGGGACAGATCAGATCCTAAATATTCATGTTTTTTTGGGCTTCCCTGACCCAGTGGAATATGAATATGTGTTTGTTTTTCATATTTGAACGCTATCTCCTATGTTCACTTTTTATGGTATAATGGATTTTTCCTAACAAATACGAGATATCAGTTGGGCCAACTCCAAAGGGAGAGACCAGATCCAGAAAACTCTTTTTTTGGAGGGTTTCCCTGACCTGGGGGAACATAAATATGTGTTTCTTCTTCAAATTTGAGCTCTATCTGTAATTTGCACTTTTCATGGTATATGGGATTTTTCCTAACATATGCAAGTTATGCCCTTTGCTAACTCCAAAGGGACAGATCAGATCCCAAAAACTCACTTTTTTCGGTTTCCCTGACCCAGGGGAGCATGAATACTTCTTTGTTTTTTGAATTTGACCTCTATCTGCATTTGCAATATTGATGGTATTATGGATTTTTCCTAAGAAATGTGAGATATGCCCTGGGCCAACTCCACAGGGACATTTCAGATCAAGGAAACTAATGTTTTTTTGGTTTTCCCTGACTTGGGGGAATATGAATATGTCTTTCTTTTTTGAATTTGAGCTCTATCAGCAATTTGCACTATTGATGGAATAAGAGATTTTTCCTAACAAATGCGAGATATGCCCTGGGCCAACTCCAAAAAGACAGATCAGATCCCAAAAACTCAACTTTTTTGGGCTTCCCTGACCTAGGGGAACATGAATATGTGCTTGTTTTTCAAATTTGAGCTCTATTTGCAATTTACACTTTTTATGGTATATGGGATTCTTCCTAACAAATGCAAGATATGCCATGCGCAGGGAAAGATCAGGTCCCGAACATGAATATGTCTTTCTTTTTTGAATTTGAGCTCTATCTCCAATTTGCACGATTGATGGTATAAGGGATTTTTCCTAACAAATGCGAGATATCAGATAAGATCCAGAAAACTCATGTATTTTTGGGTTTCCCTGAGCCGACGGAACATGAATATGTCTCTGTTTTTCGAATTTGAGCTCTATCTCCAATTTTCACTTCTCATGGTATAAAGGATTTTTCTTGACAAATTTGAGATATGCCGTGGCCAAACTCCAAAGGGACAGATCAGATTCCGAAAACTCATGTTTTTGTGGGCTTCCCTGGCCCGGGTAAACATGAATATGTCTTTGTTTTTTGAATTTGACCACTATCTGCAATTTTCAATATTGATGGTATAATGGATTTTTCCTAACAAATGCGAGTTATACCCTGGGCCAAGTCAAAAGGGACAGATCAGATCCTAAATATTCATGTTTTTTTGGGCTTCCTTGACGTAGGGGAATATGAATATGTGTTTGTTTTTCAAATTTCGAATTTGAACTAACTAACTATGTTCACTTTTCATGGTATAATGGTTTTTTGCAAACAAATGCGAGATATGTCCTGGGCCAACTGCACAGGGACAGATAAGATCCAGAAAACTCATGTATTTTTGGGTTTCCCTAACCCGGGGGAACATGGATCTCTCTTTGTTTTTCGAATTTTAGCTCTATCTGCAATTTGCACTTTTCATGGTATAAGGGATTTTTCCTAACAAATGCGAGATATGCTCTGGGCCAACTCCACAGGGATAGATCAGATGCCAAAAACTCATGTTTTTTGGGTTTCCCTGACCCAGGGGAATATGAATATGTCTTTCTTTTTCGAATTTGAGCTCTATCTGCAATTTGCACTATTGATGGTATAAGGGATTTTTCCTAAGAAATGTGAGATATGCCCTGGGCCAAATCCACAGGGACAGATCAGATCCAGGAAACGCATGTTTTTTGGGCTTCCCTGACCCAGCGGAATATGAATATGTGTTTGTTTTTCGAATTTGAACTCTATCTCCTATGTTCACTTTTTATGGTATAATGGATTTTTCCTAACAAATGCGAGATATCATTTGGGCCAGCTCCAAAGGGAGAGACCAGATCCAGAAAACTCTTTTTTTGGAGGGTTTCCCTGACCTGGGGGAACATAAATATGTGTTTCTTCTTCAAATTTGAGCTCTATCTGTAATTTGCACTTTTCATGGTATATGGGATTTTTCCTAACATATGCAAGTTATGTTGTTGTTGTTAGTTGCGAAGTCGTCTCCGACCCATCGCGACCCTATGGACAATGTTCCTCCAGGCCTTCTTGTCCTCTACCATTTTCTGGAGTTATGCCCTGGGCCAACTCCAAAGGGAAAGACAGGTCCCAAAATCTCATGTTTCTTTGGGTTTCCGTGACCCGGGGGTAAATGAATATGTGCTTGTTTTTCGAATTTGAGCTCTATCTGCAATTTGCACTTCTCATGGTATAAGGGATTTTTCCTAACAAATGTGTGTTATGCCGTTTGCCAACTCCAAAGAGACAGATCAGATCCCAAAAACTCACGTTTTTTAAGGTTTCCCTGACCTAGGGGAGCATGAATACGTCTTTGTTTTTCGAATTTGACCTCTATCTGCAATTTGCAATATTGATGGTATAAGGGATTTTTCCTAAGAAATGTGCGTTGCCCTGGGCCAACTCCACAGGGAGAGATCAGATCAAGGAAACTAATGTTTTTTTAGTTTTCCCTGACTTGGGGGAATATGAATATGTCTTTCTTTTTCGAATTTGAGCTCTATTTGCAATTTTCACTTTTCATGGTATATGGGATTTTTCCTACCAAATGCAAGATATGCCATGCGCCAACTGCACAGGGAAAGATCAGGTCCCGAACATGAATTTGTCTTTCTTTTTTTAATTTGAGCTCTATCTCCAATTTGCACGATTGATGGTATAAAGGATTTTTCCTAACAAATGCGAGATATCTCCTGGGCCAACTGCACAGGGACAGATAAGATCCAGAAAACTCATGTATTTTTGGGTTTCCCTGAGCCGATGGAACATGAATATGTCTCTGTTTTTCGAATTTGAGCTCTATCTCCAATTTTCACTTCTCATGGTATAAAGGATTTTTCTTGACAAATTCGAGATATGCCATGCTATCTGCAATTTGCACTTTTCATGGTATATGGGATTTTTCCTAACAAATGCGAGATATGCCCTGGGCAAACTCCAAAGGGACAGATCAGATTCCGAAAACTCATGTTTTTGTGGGCTTCCCTGACCCGGGAGAACATGAATATGTCTTTGTTTTTCGAATTTGACCTCTATCTGCAATTTTCAATATTGATGGTATAATGGATTTTTCCTAACAAATGCGAGTTATACCCTGAGCCAAGTGGAAAGGGACAGATCAGATCCTAAATATTCATGTTTTTTTTTGCTTCCCTGACGTAGGGGAATATGAATATGTGTTTGTTTTTCGAATTTTGAATTTGAACTAACTAACTATGTTCACTTTTCATGGTATAATTGATTTTTCCTAACAAATGCGAGATATGTCCTGGGCCAACTGCACAGGGACAGATAAGATCCAGAAAACTCATGTATTTTTGGGTTTCCCT
This sequence comes from Vipera berus, assembly GCF_964194415.1. Lineage (NCBI taxonomy): Eukaryota > Metazoa > Chordata > Lepidosauria > Squamata > Viperidae > Vipera > Vipera berus. The sequence goes on from NC_138210.1 coordinate 47,751,550, forward strand.
AACCCGGGGGAACATGAATATGTCTTTGTTTTTCAAATTTTAGCTCTATTTGCAATTTTCACTTTTCATGGTATAAGAGATTTTTCCTAACAAATGCGAGATATGTCATGCGCTAACTGCAGAGGGAAAGATCAGGTCCCTAAAACTCAAGTTTTTTTGGGTTTCCCTGACCCGGGTGAACATGAATATGTCTTTCTTTTTTGAATTTGAGCTCTATCTCCAATTTGCACAATTGATGGTATAAGTGATATTTCCTAACAAATGCGAGTTATGCCCTGGGCCATCTCGACAGGGAGAGATCAGATCCAAAAAGGTCATTTTTTGGGGTGCTTCCCTCACCCGGTGGAACATAAATATGTCTTCAATTTTGAGCTCTATCTGCAATTTGCACTTTTCATGGTATATGGGATTTTTCCTAACAAATGCGAGATATGCCCTGGGCAAACTCCAAAGGGAAAGATCAGATCCCGAACACTCATGGTTTTTCCCATTTCCCTCACTCGGGGAAACATGAATATGTCTTACTTTTTTGAATTTGAGCTTTATCCACTATGAGCCCTTTGGGCCAACTCCAAAGGGACAGACCAGATCCAGAAAACCCTTTTTTTGGAGGGCTTCCCTGACCAGGGAGAACATGAATATCTCTTTGTTTTTCGAATTTGAGCTTTATCTGCAATTTGCACGATTGATGGTATAACGGATTTTTCTTAACAAATGCGAGATATGTCCTAGGCCAACTCCACAGGGACAGATCTGGAAAATTGATGTTTTTTTTGGGCTTCCCTGAACTGTGGGAATATGAATATGTCTTTGTTTTTCTAATTTGAGCTTTATCTGCAATTTGCACGATTGATGGTATAACGGATTTTTCCTAACAAATGTGAGATATGAGTAGGGCCAACTCCAAAGGGAAAGACCAGATCCAGAAAACTCTTTTTGGAGGGCTTCCCAGACCCGGGGGAACATAAATATGTGTTTGTTCTTCAAATTTGAGCTCTATCTCCAATTTCCACTATTCATGGTATATGGGACTTTTCCTAACATATGCGAGATATGCTCTGGGCCAAATCCACAGGGACATATCTGAACCAGAAAACTCATGTTTTTTTTTGGCTTCCCTGAACCGGGGAACGTGAATATGTCTTGCTTTTTCGATTTTGAGCTCTATCTGCAATTTGCAGTATTGATGGTATAAGTGATTTTTCCTAAGAAATGTGAGATATGCCCTGGGCCAACTCCACAGGGACAGATCAGATCAAGGAAAACCATGGTTTTTTTGGTTTCCCTGAACCTGGGGAACATGAATATGTCTTTCTTTTTTGAATTTGAGCTCTATCTCCAATTTGCATGATTGATGGTATAAGGGATTTTTCCTAAAAAATGCGAGTTATGCCCTGGGCCAACTCGACAGGGATAGATCAGATCCGAAAAAGTCATTTTTTGGGTGGCTTCCTTGACCCGGTGGAACATAAATATGTCTTTGTTCTTCAAATTTGAGTTCAATCTGCAATTTGCACTTTTCATAGTATATGGGATTTTTCCTAACAAATGCGAGATATGCCATGGGCCAACTGCACAGGGACAGATAAGATCCAGAAAACTCATGTGTTTTTGGGTTTCCCTGACACGACGGAACATGAATATGTCTCTGTTTTTCGAATTTGAGCTCTATCTACAATTTTCACTTCTCATGGTATAAAGTTGATTTTTCTTGACAAATTCGAGATATGCCATGGCCAATCTCCAAAGGGACAGATCAGATTCCGAAAACTCATGTTTTTGTGGGCTTCCCTGACCCGGGAGAACATGAATATGTCTTTGTTTTTTTGAATTTGAGCTCTATCTCCAATTTTCACTTTTCATGGTATATGGGATTTTTCCTAAGAAATGCGAGTTATGCCTTTTACCAACTCCACAGGGACATATCCGAACCAGAAAACTCATTTTTCTTTGGGCTTCCCTGAACCGGGGAACGTGAATATGTCTTTCTTTTTCGAATTTGAGATCTATCTCCAATTTCCACTTTTCATGGTATATGGGATTTTTCCTAACATATGCGAGATATGCTCTGGGCCAACTCCACAGGGACAGATCAGATCCCAAAAACTCAAGTTTTTTGGGCTTCCCTGACCCAGGGGAACATGAATATGTGCTTATTTTTCGAATTTGAGATCTATCTGCAATTTGCACTTCTCATGGTATAAGGGATTTTTCCTAACAAATGCGTGTTATACCCTGGGCCAACTCCACAGGGACAGATCAGATCCAGGAAACCCATGTTTTTTTTGGTTTCCCTGACCCTGGGGAACATGAATATGTCTTTGTTTTTCGAATTTGAACTCTATCTCCTATGTTCACTTTTTATGGTATAATGGATTTTTCCTAACAAATGCGAGATATCAGTTGGGCCAACTCCAAAGGGGGTTTCCCTGACCTGGGGGAAGATAAATATGTGTTTCTTCTTCAAATTTGAGCTCTATCTGTATATTGCACTTTTCATGGTATATGGGATTTTTCCTAACATATGCAAATTATGCCCTGGGCCAACTCAATAGGGAAAGATCAGGTCCCAAAAACTCATGTTTTTTGGGGTTTCCGTGAGCCGGGGGAACATGAATATGTCTTTGTTTTTCGAATTTGACCTCTATCTGCAATTTGCACTATTGATGGTATAAGTGATTTTTCCTAAGAAATGTGAGATATGCCCTGGGCCAACTCCAATGGGAAAGATCTGATGCAGGAAACTCATGTTTTTTTCAGTTTCCCTAACCCAGGGGAACATGAATATGCCTTTGTTTTTCGAATTTGAGCTCTATCTCCAATTTCCACTTTTCATGGTATATGGGATTTTTCCTAACATATGCGAGATATGCTCTGGGCCAACTCCACAGGGACATATCCGAACCAGAAAACTCATGGTTTTTTGGGCTTCCCTGAACCGGGGAACGTGAATATGGCTTTCTTTTTCGAATTTGAGCTCTATCTCCAATTTCCACTTCTCATGGATTTTTCCTAACAAATGTGAGTTATACCCTGTGCCAACTCCACAGGGACAGATCAGATCCCAGAAACTCACGTTTTTTTTGGTTTCCCTGAATGAATATGTCTTTGTTTTTCAAATTTGACCTCTATCTGCAATTTGTTTTTTGTTTTTTATTAAAGAGTTTTACAATATTTTACAATATATCCCCAAATCCCTCCCACCCCAACCCCCCCACTTCCCCCCCCCACTTCCCAGAGCTAAATACAGGATTATAGTTACAACAATCATATTCTAAATAAAAATTTACACAATATACAATCAACCAAATTCGTACTGCGCTTTAACTCTCTCTTAGCATAACTACTAACAATAACAATATCCCACTAAATTCTACTCATAAGCTAAATGGAACATTTTGGTCCCATATTTGTTTTCAATATAATTTATCCATCTCCTCCAAATTGAAATATATCTCTCCTGTGAGTGGTCCTTTAAATAAGCAGAAATCTTGGACATTCCTGCAAGATTAGAAACTTTAAACACCCATTCTTCTACCGTGGGCAGATTGTCCTTCTTCCAATATTGTCCCACCAGTAACCGTGCTGCCGTTATCATATTCAACATCAGATTAGTCTCTTTGACATCACAATTTACAACAATACCCAGTAAGAACAATTGCGGGGAAAACTTTATCTTCCTCTTAAAAATCTTTTGAATGTTCCACCAAATTTTAATCCAGAAGGCTTTTATGTTTCTACAAGTCCACCACATGTGGAAATAGGTAGCTTCTAAGCTACCACACCTCCAACACTGCAGATTAGGATACATGTTGGACAACCTCTTGGGATCCAGATGCCATCTATAAAACATTTTGTAAAAATTTTCTCTTAAATTTTGAGCCTGGGTAAATTTAACATTTCTGACCCAAATTATCTCCCAGGTGTCCAACGAGATTGGTTCCTGAATATTTTGTGCCCACTTTATCATGCAATCTTTAACCAATTCCGTTTCCGAATCCAATTCAATTAAAGCATTATATATCCTCTTTATATGTGCACATTTTGAATCTCTAATTTGCTTTACTAAATTTTGATCTGTAATTGTGATACCAACCTTTTGATCTGACTTCCACCTAGCTTTCAATTGGGTATATTGAAACCAAGAGTAATTTATGTTTTCTTGTCTTAACTCCTCTGCTGATTTAAGTTGCCAATCATTCCCTTGCAATTTGAGTAGTTCCTTATAAGAAACCATATCCATACTCACTCCCATAGATACACCCTCTATCGCGTGTCCAGGAATTCCCCAAATCGGTATTTTATAATTTAACTTATTATAGTACCTTTTCCAGACACGCAGTAAAGCACTTCTAAGAATATGGGATTTAAAAGCCCTGTGTACCTTCTTATCATAAAGCAAGTATGCATGCCATCCATATACCAAATCCCATCCCTCAAGATGAAGTATTCTCTTGTTAGTTAAATTAAGCCAATCACTAACCCAGGTCAAAGCAGCCGCATCATAGTACAATTTCAAATTCGGCGCCTTGAGTCCCCCTCTTTCCCTGGCATCCTGTAAAATCTTGAATTTAACTCTTGGTTTTTTCCCCGCCCAGATAAATTTGTTAATACCCTTCTGCCATTGATCAAGGTTGGCATGCTTTTTCAGTATAGGTATCATCTGAAACAGAAAGAGGAACTTTGGTAGAACATTCATTTTAACAACTGCAATTCTTCCCAGTAGTGCTAATTGTAATTTTTTCCAATTATTTAAGTCCCTTTGTACCTTCAACCATAGTGTTTCATAATTATTCAAATTCAAAAAACAAAAACATATTCATCTTCCTCCGGGTTAGGGAAACCGAAAAAAACATGAGTTTCCTGGATCAGATGTTTCCCTGTGGAGTTGGCCCAGGGCATATCTCACATTTCTTGGGAAAAATCACTTATACCATGAATAGTGCAAATTGCAGACAGAGCTCAAATTCAAAAAAGAAAGACATATTCATATTCCCCCGGGTCTGGGAAAACCAAAAAAACATGAGTTTTCGGGATCTCATCTGTCCCTGTGGTGTTGGCCCAGGGCAAATCGTGCATTTGTTAGGAAAAATCCCTTATACCATCAATATTGCAAATTGCAGATAGAGGTCAAATTAAAAAAACAAAGACATATTCATGTTCCTCCGGGTCACAGAAACCAAAAAAAACATGAGTTTCTGGGATCTGATCTGTCCCTGTGCAGTTGGCACAGGGTATAACTCACATTTGTTAGGAAAAATCCATGAGAAGTGGAAATTGGAGATAGAGCTCAAATTCGAAAAAGAAAGACATATTCATGTTCTCCTGGGTCAGGGAAGCCCAAAAAACATGGGGTTTTGGGATCTGATCTGTCCCTTTGGACTTGGCCCAGGGCATATCTCACATTTCTTAGGAAAAATCACTTATACAATGAAAAGTGCAAATTACAGATAGAGCTCAAATTTGAAGAAGAAACACATATTGATGTTCCCGCAGGTCACGGAAACCCTCCAAAAAAAGAGTTTTCTGGATCTGGTCTCTCCCTTTGGAGTTGGCCCAACTCATATCTCGCATTTGTTAGAAAAAATCCATTATACCTTGAAAAGTGCACATAGGAGATAGAGCTCAAATTCGAAAAACAAACACATATTCATATTCCGCTGGGTCAGGGAAGCCCAAAAACATGAATATTTAGGATCTGATCTGTCCCTTTGGAGATGGCCAGGGGTATAACTTTATTTTGTTAGGAAAAATCCCATATATGATGTAAAGTGAAAATTGGAGATACAGCTCAAATTAAAAAAAAAAGACATATTCATATTCCCCTGGGTAACGGAAACAAAAAAAAAAAGAGTTTCCTGGATCTGATCTGTCTTTTTGGAGTTGGCCTAGGGCATATCTCGCATTTGTTAGGAAAAATCACTTATTCCATCAATAGTGCAAATTGCTGATAGAGCTCAAATTCGAAAAAGAAAGACAAATTCATATTCTCCTGGGTCAGGGAAACCCAAAAAACCCAGCATCTGATCTGCCCTGTGGAGTTGGCCCAGAGCATATCTCGCATTTGTTAGGAAAAATTCCTTATACAATCAAAAGTGCAAATTGCAGATTGAACTCAAATTTGAAGAACAAACACATATTAATGTTCCCCCGGGTCTGGGAAGCCCTCCAAAAAGAGTTTTCTGGATCTGGTCTGTCCCTGTGGAGTGGGCCCAGGACATATCTCGCATTTGTTAGGAAAAATCCCTTATATCATGAAAAGTGCAAATTGCAGATAGAGCTAAAATTCAAAAAACAAAGAGAGATCCATGTTCCCCCGGGTTAGGGAAACCCAAAAATACATGAGTTTTCTGGATCTTATCTGTCCCTGTGGTGGACATATCTCGCATTTGTTAGGAAAAATCCCATATACCATGAAAAGTGCAAATTGCAAATAGAGCTCAAATTCGAAAAACAAGCACATATTCATGTTCCCCTAGGTCAGGGAAGCCCAAAAAAGTTGAGTTTTTGGGATCTGATCTGTCCCTTTGGAGTTGGCCCAGGGCATATCTCGCATTTGTTAGGAAAAATCCCTTATACCATGAAAAGTGCAAATTACAGATAGAGCTCAAATTTGAAGAAGAAACACATATTTATTTTCCCCCAGGTCAGTGTAACCCTCCAAAAAAAGAGTTTTCTGGATCTGGTCTCTCCCTTTGGAGTTGGCCCAACTGATATCTCACATTTGTTAGGAAAAATCCATTATACCATAAAAAGTGAACATAGGAGATAGAGTTCAAATTCGAAAAACAAACACATATTCATATTCCCCTGGGTCAGGGAAGCCCAAAAAAACATGAATATTTAGGATCTGATGTGTCCCTTTGGAGTTGGCCCAGGGTATAACTTGCATTTGTTTGGAAAAATCCCATATACCATGAAAAGTGCACATAGGAGATAGTGCTCAAATTCGAAAAACAAAGACAAATTCATGTTCCCCCGGGTCAGGGAAACCGAAAAAAACATGAGTTTTTGGGATCTGATCTGTCCCTGTGGAGTTGGCCCTGGGCATAACTCGCATTTGTTTGGAAAAATCCCATATACCATGAAAAGTGCAAATTGCAGATAGAGCTCAAATTTGTATAACAATCACATATTTACGTTCCCCCGGGTCAGGGAAACCCTGCAAAAAAAGAGTTTCCTGGATCTGGTCTCTCCCTTTGGAGTTGGCCCAACTCATATCTCGCATTTGTTAGGAAAAATCCATTATAGCTTGAAAAGTGCACATAGGAGAGAGAGCTCAAATTCGAAAAACAAACACATATTCATATTCCCCTGGGTTAGGGAAGAGCAAAAAATATGAATATTTAGGATCTGATCTGTCCCTTTGGAGATGGCCCGGGGTATAACTCGCTTTTGTTAGGAAAAATCCCATATATGATGAAAAGTGAAAATTGGAGATAGATGTTGTGATTCAGGGTCAGCCTGTGGGTTCGGCAGTTGGGTCGGACGACTCAGAGGAGGAGGGGGGTGTTGAAGACCTTGCTGAGGGGGTTGAAGATCTTGCTGATGATAGCCCTCAGGCAGGCCCCTCCCACTTGGTCACCATGGAGACCCAGCTGTGTGAGCCTGACAGTGTGGATGAAGGTGACCCACAGCTGGCCCTGTTCAAGGACGCCCGACGCAGGAGGCAGTCAAGTAGGAGTAAACAGAGGAAGGCTGTGGGGCTTCTCGGAAGGAGGCAGAGAGAGGCCACGCCCTGAACTCTTTATAAAGGGAATGTGTGGGGAGGGCTGGTTTGCTGAAAGCAACCGCTCAGATAGTGTTTCAAAGCTCCTGTATCTTGGTTCGTGTCTTGTTTGTTTTTTGTAGTAATAAATTGGGCAGACGTAATTCCAGCCTCTTGCCGTTTGTAAAGGGGTTGCCTTTTCTGCAGGGCCGGTAGCAGGCTGGTACAGAACAGTTTGCTTTCAGCCACCCACCCCTTACTAATATTATGGAGCAGCTACGTGCTGAGAATGCCCAGCTCACCCAGCAACTGACTTTGCTGGCAGCTCAGGTGGCTCAACTGCAAGCTCAGGTTCATGCTGCACCCCCACCATCACCCCCACCCAGGAGAAAATGCCAAGTTGCAATGCCGGATAAATTTACAGGCACTCCAGAACTGTTTCCTGCTTTCCTGGGACAATGCCAGCTCTTTATCAGCGTGAGAGCAGCTGATTTCCCCACCGACCGGGATAAGGTGGGGTTTGTGTTAAGCCTTCTTTCGGGTGATGCAGCTCGTTGGGGCACGCCTCTGCTGGCTCAACCTAGCCCATTGTTGGACAACTTTGTGGGGTTTTGTGATCATATGCGTCTGATGTATGAGGACCCTATTAAGACGCAGACTGCTACTCGACGCCTGAAAGCTCTGAGGCAGGGTCAACGCCCCCTACAGGGCTATATCAGCGATTTTCGGCTGCTTAGCCAGGATTCCGCCTGGAATGAGGCTGCGCTCGTGGATGCCTTCCAGGATGGATTGTCGGAGGAGATGTTGGATGAGCTGGCCCGTGTGGATATTCCCTCAGACCTGAATGGGCTGATCCATCTCTGCCTGCGGATCGATGCTCGGTTGCAGCAGCGAAGGAGTCGCCGTGCCACCCCACAGACCCCTGCAGCCCCTGTTGTGCGTGAGCCCCCAGTTCAAAGGGAGGAGCCAATGGAGCTGGGTGCCGCCAGGTCTCGTCTATCGGTGACTGAAATGAACAGACGACGATCGGGGGGGTTGTGTTTTTACTGTGGGGACCCTGGGCATTTGGCTGCTTTTTGCCCAAAGAAGCGACAGCGGGCATCAGTGACCGAGTCTGCCCCGAGAAAGTCCCCTACTTTTCTGTCGGGAAACGCCCCGAGCCCGATCTAGACGGTGTGATAGATCGGGCGTCCCACAACAACACTGAGCGACGTCTTTCCGATGCTGCCTGTGGACCTCCACGGCATTTGATTTTGGAGGCACGTCTGATCCTTCCTGGCAAGCCAGAGGGGATTCCAGTCCATGCCTTAATTGACTCTGGGGCCACCACAAATTTTATGGACTCAGCATTTGTGGCCAAATGGGCTGTTCCCCAGTGCCCGGTGGATCCGCCCATGTTAGTGGAGACTATCGATGGTCGAGTGCTCCTGTCTGGGCCAATTACGGCCGCCACGCAACCATTATGTATGGCCATCAGTTCCCATGTGGAGGCCATTCAGTTCTATATCACCTCTGATCTGCATTTCCCCGTGGTCCTGACTGGCGTGGCTCCGGGCGCATGACCCACAGATCTATTGGTCACAGAACTTGGTCACCTTCCCAAGCTTGCAGTGCGTGGACCACTCCCGCCATATCTGTGCCGGCCAGGTGGAGGGTTCCCCAGGGGTTTCCTTGCCTCCTGAACTGTCCGACTTTGCTGATGTATTCAGCGAGACAGAGGCGGATCAATTACCCCCGCACAGGCCCTATGACTGCCCCATTGATTTAGTCCCTGATGCGCCTCTCCCAGTGGGGCGTTTGTACTCCATGTCGGACCCCGAGTTGGCTGCATTGCGGGACTTTCTGGAGAAGAATTTGGCTCGCGGTTTCATCCGGCCCTCATCCTCGCCAGTGTCTGCACCCGTGCTCTTCGTCAAAAAGAAGTCGGGCGAATTACGGCTTTGCTGCGATTATAGGAAACTTAACGCCATCACGGTGCGCAATCGTTACCCGCTGCCCCTCATCACCGAACTCTTGGACCGACTCCGGGAGGCTAAGATCTTCACGAAACTGGACCTGCGTGGAGCTTACAACCTCGTCAGGGTTCGGCCGGGTGATGAGTGGAAGACGGGGTTTGGTACTCGCTATGGACATTTTGAGTACACGGTGATGCCGTTTGGCCTGACCAACGCCCCCGCCGTGTTTCAGCATTTCATGAATGACATTTTCCGGGATTTGTTGGATCAGTTTGTCGTGATCTACTTGGATGACATCCTGATCTACTCCCCGTCGCGTGAGGTGCATCATCAGCATCTCCATCAGGTCCTGCAGCGACTCCGAGAACATCGGCTGTTTGCCAAGTTGGAGAAGTGCCAGGTCTACCGGGTGACCATCGATTTCCTGGGTCACCGCATTTCTCCTGAGGGCATCGCCATGGAGCCGAGTAAGGTTGAGTCTTTGCAGAGTTGGCAACCCCCGTGTCGCGTGAAGGATGTTCAGCGACTTCTTGGGTTCGCCAACTATTACCGAACTTTCATCCCTGGGTTTGCTGCCTTGACAGCCCCCCTCACCCGGCTCCTGCAGAAGAAGACTCGGTTCCAGTGGAACGCTCCAGAACAACAGGCTTTCCAGACTTTGAAGGAAGCCTTCATGAAGGAGCCCATCTTGAAGCATCCTGACCCGCAACGGCCGTTTGTTGTGGAGGCGGACGCCTCCGACATTGCCATTGGGGCGGTGTTACTCCAGGCAACGACGCCCAGCGGTACCCTCTTCCCTTGCGCGTACCATTCACGAAAACTGAACCCTTCGGAGCGCAATTATACAATCTGGGAGAAGGAGCTGCTGGCCATCAAAGCGGCGTTCGAGGCCTGGAGGCATCATCTGGAGGGAGCGCGGCATCAAATCGAGGTCCGGACGGACCATAAGAATTTGGAAAGCCTGCAGACCGCTCGGAATTTGAACCAACGCCAGATCCGGTGGTCTCTTTTCTTTGCGAGGTTTGACTTCTGGGTTCGGTACATACCTAGCGGGAACAATCAAAGAGTGGATGCTCTGTCCAGGAAGCCCGAATATTCCCGAGTGGAAGACAAGCTTCTGCCCAGGACAGTGATCCCCGTCGAGTCTTTTGCTGCGGTGCGGGAGCCGGTTGATATACGGGCTCGGATCCGGGAGGCACAGCAGCAGGAGGTGTGGGTGGCTCAGAGGAAGGAGGAGGTGGGGCCAGATTCTCCTTGGACGGTCACAGATGGACTCTTGTATTATCGTGACCGGCTCTACGTTCCGGGAGGGCCACTCAGGGGACTCATCCTCAGCCAGTGTCACGATAACCCGGCGGCGGGGCATTTTGGCCTGTTCAAGACCCTGAACCTGGTCTCCCATACCTTCTGGTGGCCCCGAGTCCGACACGACGTCCAGTCCTATGTTACCTCCTGCATCCCATGCAGGCAGGCCAAGTCAGCGACAGGGGCCCCGCCTGGATTACTGCAGCCTTTGCCAACACCCAAAAGACCCTGGGGGGCTGTGTCCATGGACTTTCTGATGGATTTACCCCCATCCTCTGGTTTTACGACACTGTATGTGGTGGTGGACATGCTGACCAAGATGGCGCACTTCATCCCCTGTCGCGGCTTACCGTCAGCCCACGCCACTAGTCGTATGTTCATTCAGCCGGTGTTTCGGCTGCACGGCCTCCCTGATAGAGTCGTCTCTGATAGGGGGCCCCAGTTTACAGCCCGCTTCTGGCAGGAGTTGATGCATGCATTGGATATCAAGATTTGCCTCTCGTCCCCGCATCATCCTCAAACTGACGGGGGAACCGAGAAGGTCATTGGTATCCTGGAACAATATCTGCGCTGCTTCGTCAATCTGCAGCAAAACAATTGGGTGGACTATCTGGCCATAGCTGAGTTTGCATTTAACAATTCGCAGCACACCTCCACACAGATGACACCGTTCTTGGCCAATGTGGGATATCACCCCCGGTTTTATCCCCTTTCTCCCGTGGACTCACCGGAGCCGGCAGCGAACGACTTCATGGCAGAGTTACAGGCGACCCATCGATTGGTGCGACGTCAGTTAGAGAAGGCCAAGGCCGATTACAAAAGGTTTGCTGATCGGTCAAGACGGGATACGCCTCCACTATCGGTGGGAGATCGGGTCTGGTTGTCCACCAGGAACCTACCGTCAACACGGCCGGTGAGAAAGTTAGATCACCGATATTTAGGACCGTTCCCAGTCGAGGCTGTCATCAATCCGGTCGCCTATCGCTTAACTCTGCCACGTTCCCTGCGCGTGCACCCAGTCTTTCATCGGTCTCTGTTGGTCCCCGAGCAACCGGCCTGTCCACTCCGCCGAGCGGAACATCCCCCATCAGGACCTCATGATGGAGGCAGCACCCCTGAGCACGAGGTCGCCAGCATCAGGGATTCCCGTTGGCTGAAAGGTCATTTCCAGTACCTGATTGAATGGAAAGGTTACGGACCAGAGGACTTCACCTGGGAAGACGCGACCGCCGTTCATGCCCCTGCGTTGGTGACCGCTTTTCATGAACAATTTCCATCCCGACCGCATCCAGATCGGCAGACCCGGGGGAAGGGCCCTGCGGTGCGGGATAGTGTTGTGATTCAGTGTCAGCTTGTGGGTTCGGCAGTTGGGTCGGACGACTCAGAGGAGGAGGGGGGTATTGAAGACCTTGATGAGGGGGTTGAAGATCTTGCTGATGATAGCCCTCAGGCAGGCCCCTCCCACTTGGTCACCATGGAGACCCAGCTGTGTGAGCCTGACAGTGTGGATGAAGATGACCCACAGCTGGCCCTGTTCAAGGACGCCCGACGCAGGAGGCAGTCAAGTAGGAGTAAACAGAGGAAGGCTGTGGGGCTTCTCGGATGGAGGCAGAGAGAGGCAACGCCCTGAACTCTTTATAAACGGAATGTGTGGGGAGGGCTGGTTTGCTGAAAGCAACCGCTCAGATAGTGTTTCAAAGCTCCTGTATCTTGGTTCGTGTCTTGTTTGTTATTTGTAATAATAAATTGGGCAGACGTAATTCCAGCCTCTTGCCGTTTGTAAAGGGGTTGCCTTTTCTGCAGGGCCGGTAGCAGGCTGGTACAGAACAATAGAGCTCAAATTTTAAAAAAAGACATATTCATATTCCCCTGGGTCAGGTAAGCCCAAAAAACATGAGTTTCCTGGATCTGATCTGTCCCTGTGGAGTTGGCCAAGGGCATATCTCACATTTCTTAGGAAAAATCACTTATACCATCAATAGTGCAAATTGCAGATAGTGCTCAAATTCGAAAAAGAAAGTCATATTCATATTCCCCTGGGTCAGGGAAACCCAGAAAACATGAGTTTTCGGCATCTGATCTATCCCTGTGGAGTTGGCCCAGAGCATATCTTGCATTTGTTAGGAAAGATCCCTTGTACCATCAATATTGCAAATTGCAGATAGAGGTCAAATTTGAAAAACAAAGATATATTCAAGTGCCCCCTGGTCAGGGAAACAAAAAAAAACGTGAGTTTCTGGGATCTGATCTGTCCCTGTGGAGTTGGCAAAGGGTATAACTCACATTTGTTAGGAAAAATCCATGAGAAGTGGAAATTGGAGATAGAGCTCGGTTTCAGGGAAGCCAACCAAAAAAAGAGTTTTCTGGATCTGGTCTCTCCCTGTGGAATGGGCCCAGGGCATAACACGCATTTGTTAGGAAAAATCCCTTATACCATGAGAAGTGCAAATTGCAGATAGAGCTCCAATTTGAAAAACAAGCACATATTCATGTTGCCCTTGGTTACGGTAACCGAAAAAACCAGGAGTTCCCTGGATCAGATCTTTCCCTGTGGAGTTGGACTAGGGCATATCTAACATTTCCTAGGAAAAATCACTTATACCATCAATAGTGCAAATTGCAGATAAAGCTCAAATTCGAAAAAGAAAGACATATTCATATTCCCCCAAGTCAGGGAAAACAAAAAAAACATGAGTTTTCAGGATCTCATCTGTCCCTGTGCTGTTGGCCAAGGGCAAATCGTGCATTTGTTAGGAAAAATCCCTTATACCATCAATATTGCAAATTGCAGATAGAGGTCAAATTCAAAAACCAAAGACATATTCATGTTCCCCCGGGTCAGGGAAACCGAAAAAAACATGAGTTTTTGTGATGTGATCTGTCCCTTTGGAGTTGGCAAAGGGCATAACTTGCATATGTTAGGAGTTTTCTGGATCTTATCTGTCCCTTATCTGTCCCCAGGACATATCTCGCATTTGTTAGGAAAAATCCCATATACCATGAAAAGTGCAAATAGGAGATTGAGCTCAAATTTGAAAAACAAAGACATATTCATGTTCCGCCGGGTCACAGAAACCCCCAAAAACATGGGTTTTTGGGATGGGATGTGATCTGTCCCTTTTGAGTTGGCCCAGGGCATAACTTGCATATGTTAGGAAAAATCTCATATACCATGAAAAGTGCAAATTACAGATAGAGCTCAAATTTGAAGAAGAAACACATATTTATGTTCCCCCAGGTCAGGGGGAACGCTCTGGTCTTTCCCTTTGGAGTTGGCCCAACTGATATCTCGCATTTTTTAGGAAAAATCCGTTATACCATCAATCGTGCAAATTGCAGATAGAGCTCAAATTAGAAAAACAAAGATATATTCATATTCCCACGGTTCAGGGAAGCCCAAAAAAACATGAATTTTCCAGATCTCATCTGTCCTTGTGGAGTTGGCCTAGGACATATCTCGCATTTGTTAAGAAAAATACCTTATACCATCTCCAAATTGGAGATAGAGCTAAAATTCAAAAAAGAAAGACATATTCATGTTCCCCAGGGTCAGGGAAACCAAAAAAACCATGGTTTTCCTTGATCTGATCTGTCCCTGTGGAGTTGGCCCAGGGCATATCTCACATTTCTTAGGAAAAATCACTTATACCATCAATACTGCAAATTGCAGATAGAGCTAAAAATCGAAAAAGCAAGACATATTCACGTTCCCCAGTTTAGGGAAGCCAAAAAAACCATGAGTTTTATGGTTCAGATATGTCCCTGTGGATTTGGCCCAGAGCATATCTCGCATATGTTAGGAAAAGTCCCATATACCATGAATAGTGGAAATTGGAGATAGAGCTCAAATTTGAAGAACAAACACATATTTATGTTCCCCCGGGTCTGGGAAACCCTCCAAAAAGAGTTTTCTAGATCTGGTCTGTCCCTTTGGAGTTGGCCCTACTCATATCTCACATTTGTTAGGAAAAATCCGTTATACCATCAATCGTGCAAATTGCAGATAAAGCTCAAATTAGAAAAACAAAGACATATTCATATTCCCACAGTTCAGGGAAGCCCCAAAAAACATCAATTTTCCAGATCTCATCTGTCCCTGTGGAGTTGGCCTAGGACATATCTCGCATTTGTTAAGAAAAATCCGTTATACCATCAATCGTGCAAATTGCAGATAAAGCTCAAATTCGAAAAACAAAGACATATTCATGTTCTCCCTGGTCAGGGAAGCCCTCCAAAAAAGGGTTTTCTGGATCTGGTCTGTCCCTTTGGAGTTGGCCCAAAGGGCTCATAGTGGATAACGCTCAGATTCAAAAAAGTAAGACATATTCATGTTTCCCCGAGTGAGGGAAACGGGAAAAACCATGAGTTTTCGGGATCTGATCTTTCCCTTTGGAGTTTGCCCAGGGCATATCTCGCATTTGTTAGGAAAAATCCCATATACCATGAAAAGTGCAAATTGCAGAAAGAGCTCAAATTTGAAGACATATTTATGTTCCACCGGGTCAGGGAAGCCCCCCAAAAAATGACCTTTTTGGATCTGATCTCTCCCTGTCGAGATGGCCCAGGGCATAACTCGCATTTGTTAGGAAAAATCCCTTATACCATCAATCGTGCAAATTGGAGATAGAGCTCAAATTCAAAAAAGAAAGACATATTCATGTTCACCCGGGTCAGGGAAACCCAAAAAAACTTGAGTTTTCGGGACCTGATCTTTCCCTCTGCAGTTAGCGCATGACATATCTCGCATTTGTTAGGAAAAATCTCTTATACCATGAAAAGTGAAAATTGGAGAAAGAGCTCAAATTCGAAAAACAAAAACATATTCATCTTCCCCCGGGTTAGGGATCTGATCTGTCCCTGTGGAGTTGGCCCTGGGCATATCTCGCATTTGTTAGGAAAAATTCCTTATACAATGAAAAGTGCAAATTGCAGATTGAACTCAAATTTGAAGAACAAACACATATTTATGTTCCCCTGGGTCTGGGAAGCCCTCCAAAAAGAGTTTTCTGGATCTGGTCTGTCCCTGTGGAGTTGGCCAAGGGCATATCTCGCATTTGTTAGGAAAAATTCATTATATCATGAAACGTGAACATAGTTAGTTCAAATTCGAAATTCGAAAAACAAACACATATTCATATTCCCCTACGTCAGAGAAGCCCAAAAAAACATGAATATTTAGGATCTGATCTGTCCCTTTCGACTTGGCCCAGGTTATAACTCGTATTTGTTAGGAAAAATCCATTATACCATCAATATTGAAAATTGCAGATAGAGGTCAAATTCGAAAAACAAAGACATATTCATGTTCTCCCGGGTCAGGGAAGCCCACAAAAACATGAGTTTTCGGAATCTGATCTGTCCCTTTGGAGTTTGGCCACGGCATATCTCAAATTTGTCAAAAAAAATTCTTTATACCATGAGAAGTGAAAATTGGAGATAGAGCTCAAATTCAAAAAAGAGAGACATATTCATGTTCCGTCGGCTCAGGGAAACCCAAAAATACATGAGTTTTCTGGATCTTATCTGTCCCTGTGCAGTTGGCCCAAGAGATATCTCGCATTTGTTAGGAAAAATCCTTTATACCATCAGTCGTACAAATTGGAGATAGAGCTCAAATTCAAAAAAGAAAGACATATTCATGTTCGGGACCTGATCTTTCCCTGTGCAGTTGGCGCATGGCATAACTCACATTTGTTGGGAAAAATCCATGAAAAGTGGATATTGGAGATAGAGCTCAAATTCGAAAAACAAAGACATATTCACGTTCTCCGGTTCAGGGAAGCCCAAAAAAACATGAGTTTTCTGGTTCGGATATGTCCCTGTGGAGTTGGCCCAGAGCATATCTCGCATATGTTAGGAAAAATCCATGAAAAGTGGAAATTGGAGATAGAGCTCAAATTCGAAAAAGAAAGACATATTCACGTTCCCCGGTTCAGGGAAGGCCAAAAAAACATGAGTTTTCTGGTTCGGATATGTCCCTGTGGAGTTGGCCCAGAGCATATCTCGCATATGTTAGGAAAAATCCCATATACCATGAAAAGTGGAAATTGGAGATAGAGCTCAAATTCGAAAAACAAAGACATATTCATTTTCCCCTGGGATAGGGAAACCAGAAAAACATGAGTTTCCTGCATCAGATCTTTCCCTGTGGAGTTGGCCCAGGGCATTTCTCACATTTCTTAGGAAAAATCCCTTATACCATCAATATTGCAAATTGCAGACAGAGCTCAAATTCAAAAAAGAAAGACATATTCATATTCCCCTGGGTCAGGGAAGCCCAAAAAAACATGAGTTTCCTGGATCTGATCTGTCCCTGTGGTGTTGACCCAGGGCAAATCGTGCATTTGTTAGGAAAAATCCCTTATACCATCAATATTGCAAATTGCAGATAGAGGTCAAATTCAAAAAACAAAGACATATTCATGTTCCCCCGGGTCAGGGAAACCAAAAAAAACATGAGTTTTTGGGATCTGATCTGTCCCTTTGGAGTTGGCAAAGGGCATAACTCGCATTTGTTAGGAAAAATCCCATATACCATGAAAAGTGCAAATAGGAGATCGAGCTCAAATTTCAAAAACAAAGACATATTCATGTTCCTCCGGGTCACGGAAACCCAAAAAAACATGAGTTTTTGGGACCTGATCTTTCCCTTTTGAGTTGGCCCAGGGCATAATTTGCATATGTTAGGAAAAATCCCATATACCATGAAAAGTGCAAATTACAGATAGAGCTCAAATTTGAAGAAGAAACACATATTTATGTTCCCCCAGGTCAGGGAAACCCTCCAAAAAAAGAGTTTTCTGGATCTGGTCGCTCCCTTTGGAGTTGGCCCAACTGATATCTCGCATTTGTTAGGAAAAATCCATTATACCATAAAAAGTGAACATAGGAGATAGAGTTCAAATTCGAAAAACAAACACATATTCATATTCCCCTGGGTCAGGGAAGCCCGAAAAAACATGAATATTTAGGATCTGATCTGTCCCTTTGGAGTTGGCCCAGGGTATAACTCGCATTTGTTAGGAAAAATCCAATATACCATGAAAAGTGCACATAGGAGATAGAGCTCAAATTCGAAAAACAAAGACATATTCATGTTGCCCAGGGTCAGGGAAACCAAAAAAAACATGGGTTTCCTGGATCTGAACAAAAGCGAGTTATACCCCGGGCCATCTCCAAAGGGACAGATCAGATCCTAAATATTCATGTTTTTTGGGCTTCCCTGACCCAGGGGAATATGAATATGTGTTTGTTTTTCGAATTCGAGCTCTATCTCCTATGTGCACTTTTCAAGCTATAATGGATTTTTCCAAACAAATGCGAGTTATGCCCAGGGCCAACTCCAAAGGGAGAGACCAGATCCAGGAAACTCATGTATTTTTGGGTTTCCCTAACCCGGGGGAACATGAATATGTCTTTGTTTTTCGAATTTTAGCTCTATTTGCAATTTGCACTTTTCATGGTATAAGGGATTTTTCCTAACAAATGCGAGATATGCCCTGGGCCAACTCCACAGGGACAGACCAGATCCAGAAAACTCTTTTTGGAGGGCTTCCCAGACCTGGGGGAACATAAATATGTGTTTCTTCTTCAAATTTGAGCTGTATCTGTAATTTGCACTTTTCATGGTATATGGGATTTTTCCTAACAAATGCGAGATATGCTCTGGGCCAACTCCACAGGGACATATCCGAACCATAAAACTCATGTTTTTTGGGCTTCCCTGAACCGGGGAACGTGAATATGTCTTTCTTTTTCGAATTTGAGCTCTATCTGCAATTTGCACTATTGATGGTATTAGAGATTTTTCCTAAGAAATGCCAGTTATGCCCTGGGCCAACTCCAAAGAGACAGATCAGATCCCAAAAACTCACGTTTTTTTCGGTTTCCCCGACCTAGGGGAGCATGAAAACGTCTTTGTTTTTCGAATTTGACCTCTATCTGCAATTTGCAATATTGATGGTATAAGGGATTTTTCCTAAGAAATGTGAGATATGCCGTGGGCCAACTCCACAGGGACAGATCAGATCAAGGAAACTCATGTTTATTTTTGGTTTTCCCTGACTTGGGGGAATATGAATATGTCTTTCTTTTTCGAATTTGAGCTCTATCAGTAATTTGCACTATTGATGGAATAAGTGATTTTTCCTAACAAATGCGAAATATGCCCTGGGCCAACTCCAAAAAGACAGATCAGATCCCAAAAACTCAACTTTTTTGGGCTTCCCTGACCTAGGGGAACATGAATATGTGCTTGTTTTTCGAATTTGAGCTCTATTTGCAATTTTCACTTTTCATGGTATATGGGATTTTTCCTAACAAATGCAAGATATGCCATGCGCCAACTGCACAGGGAAAGATCAGGTCCCGAACATGAATATGTCTTTCTTTTTTGAATTTGAGCTCTATCTCCAATTTGCACGATTGATGGTATAAAGGAATTTTCCTAACAAATGCGAGATATCTCCTGGGCCAACTGCACAGGGACAGATAAGATCCAGAAAACTCATGTATTTTTGGGTTTCCCTGAGCCGACGGAACATGAATATGTCTCTGTTTTTCGAATTTGAGCTCTATCTCCAATTTTCACTTCTCATGGTATAAAGGATTTTTCTTGACAAACTCGAGATATGCCGTGGCCAAACTCCAAAGAGACAGATCAGATTCCGAAAACTCATGTTATTGTGGGCTTCCCTGACCCGGGAGAACATGAATATGTCTTTGTTTTTCGAATTTGACCTCTATCTGCAATTTTCAATATTGATGGTATAATGGATTTTTCCTAACAAATGCGAGTTATACCCTTGGCCAAGTTGAAAGGGACAGATCAGATCCTAAATATTCATATTTTTTTTTGCTTCCCTGACGTAGGGGAATATGAATATGTGTTTGTTTTTCGAATTTTGAATTTGAACTAACTAACTATGCTCACTTTTCATGGTATAATTGATTTTTCCTAACAAATGCGAGATATGTCCTGGGCCAACTGCACAGGGACAGATAAGATCCAGAAAAGTCATGTATTTTGGGGTTTCCCTAACCCGGGGGAACATGAATATGTCTTTGTTTTTCGAATTTTAGCTCTATTTGCAATTTGCACTTTTCATGGTATAAGGGATTTTTCCTAACAAATGCGAGATATGTCCTGGGCCAACTCCACAGGGACAGACCAGATCCAGAAAACTCATGTTTTTTGGGCTTCCCTGAACCAGGGAACGTGAATATGTCCTTCTTTTTCGAATTTGAGCTCTATCTCCAATTTCCACTTTTCATGGTATATGGGATTTTTCCTAACATATGCGAGATATGCTCTGGGCCAACTCCACAGGGACATATCCGAACCATAAAACTCATGTTTTTTGGGCTTCCCTGAACCGGGGAACGTGAATATGTCTTTCTTTTTTGAATTTGAGCTCCATCTGCAATATGCACTATTGATGGTATAAGTGATTTTTGCTAAGAAATGTGAGATATGCCCTGGGCCAACTCCCCAGGGACAGATCAGATCCAGGAAAATCATTTTTTTGGGTTTCCCTTACCCAGGGGAATATGAATATGTCTTTTTTTTTAATTTGAGCTGTATCTCCAATTTTCACTTTACATCATATATGGGATTTTTCCTAACAAAATAAAGTTATACCCTGGGCCATCTCCAAAGGGACAGATCAGATCCTAAATATTCATGTTTTTTGGGCTTCCCTGACCCAGCGGAATATGAATATGTGTTTGTTTTTCGAATTTGAACTCTATCTCCTATGTTCACTTTTTATGGTATAATGGATTTTTCCTAACAAATGCGAGATATCAGTTGGGCCAGCTCCAAAGGGAGAGACCAGATCCAGAAAACTCTTTTTTTGGAGGGTTTCCCTGACCTGGGGGAACATAAATATGTGTTTCTTCTTCAAATTTGAGCTCTATCTGTAATTTGCACTTTTCATGGTATATGGGATTTTTCCTAACATATGCAAATTATGCCCTTTGCCAACTCCAAAGGGACAGATCAGATCCCAAAAACTCACATTTTTTTCGGTTTCCCCGACCCAGGGGAGCATGAATATGTCTTTGTTTTTCGAATTTGAGCTCTATCAGCAATTTGCACTATTGATGGAATAAGTGATTTTTCCTAACAAATGCGAGATATGCCCTGGGCCAACTCCAAAAAGACAGATCAGATCCAGGAAACTCATTTTTTTGGGTTTCCCTTACCCAGGGGAATATGAATATGTCTTTCTTTTTCGAATTTGAGCTCTATCTGCAATTTGCACTATTGATGGTATAAGGGATTTTTCCTAAGAAATGTGAGATATGCCCTGGGCCAACTCCACAGGGACAGATCAGATCCAGGAAACTCATGTTTTTTGGGCTTCCCTGACCCAGGGGAATATGAATATGTGTTTGTTTTTTGAATTTGAGCTCTATCTCCTATGTGCACTTTTCAAGCTATAATGGATTTTTCCTAACAAATGCGAGATATGAGTTGGGCCAACTCCAAAGGGAGAGACCAGATCCAGGAAACTCTTTTTTTGCAGGGTTTCCCTGACCCGGGGGAACATAAATATGTGATTGTTATACAAATTTGAGCTCTATCTGCAATTTGCACTTTTCATGGTATATGGGATTTTTCCTAACATATGCAAGTTATGCCCTTTGCCAACTCCAAAGAGACAGATCAGATCCCAAAAACTCACGTTTTTTTGGGTTTCCCTTACCCGGGGGAACATGAATTTGTCTTTGTTTTTCGAAGTTGATCTCTGTCTCCTATTTTTATGGTATAATGGATTTTTCCTAACAAATGAGAGGTATCAGTTGGGCCAACTCCAAAGGGAGAGACTAGATCCAGAAAACTCTTTATTTGGAGGGTTTCCCTGACCTGGGGGAACATAAATATGTGTTTCTTCTTCAAATTTGAGCTCTATCTGTAATTTGCACTTTTCATGGTATATGGGATTTTTCCTAACATATGCGAGATATGCTCTGGGCCAACTCCACAGGGACATATCCGAACCATAAAACTCATGTTTTTTGGGCTTCCCTGAACCGGGGAACGTGAATATGTCTTTCTTTTTCGAATTTGAGCTCTATCTGCAATTTGCACTATTGATGGTATAAGTGATTTTTCCTAAGAAATGCCAGTTATGCCCTGGGCCAACTCCAAAGAGACAGATCAGATCCCAAAAACTCACGTTTTTTTCGGTTTCCCCGACCTAGGGGTGCATGAAAACGTCTTTGTTTTTCGAATTTGACCTCTATCTGCAATTTGCAATATTGATGGTATAAGGGATTTTTCCTAAGAAATGTGAGATATGCCGTGGGCCAACTCCACAGGGACAGATCAGATCAAGGAAACTCATGTTTATTTTTGGTTTTCCCTGACTTGGGGGAATATGAATATGTCTTTCTTTTTCGAATTTGAGCTCTATCAGTAATTTGCACTATTGATGGAATAAGTGATTTTTCCTAACAAATGCGAAATATGCCCTGGGCCAACTCCAAAAAGACAGATCAGATCCCAAAAACTCAACTTTTTTGGGCTTCCCTGACCTAGGGGAACATGAATATGTGCTTGTTTTTCGAATTTGAGCTCTATTTGCAATTTTCACTTTTCATGGTATATGGGATTTTTCCTAACAAATGCAAGATATGCCATGCGCCAACTGCACAGGGAAAGATCAGGTCCCGAACATGAATATGTCTTTCTTTTTTGAATTTGAGCTCTATCTCCAATTTGCACGATTGATGGTATAAAGGATTTTTCCTAACAAATGCGAGATATCTCCTGGGCCAACTGCACAGGGACAGATAAGATCCAGAAAACTCATGTATTTTTGGGTTTCCCTGAGCCGACGGAACATGAATATGTCTCTGTTTTTCGAATTTGAGCTCTATCTCCAATTTTCACTTCTCATGGTATAAAGGATTTTTCTTGACAAACTCGAGATATGCCGTGGCCAAACTCCAAAGAGACAGATCAGATTCCGAAAACTCATGTTATTGTGGGCTTCCCTGACCCGGGAGAACATGAATATGTCTTTGTTTTTCGAATTTGACCTCTATCTGCAATTTTCAATATTGATGGTATAATGGATTTTTCCTAACAAATGCGAGTTATACCCTTGGCCAAGTCGAAAGGGACAGATCAGATCCTAAATATTCATATATTTTTTTGCTTCCCTGACGTAGGGGAATATGAATATGTGTTTGTTTTTTGAATTTTGAATTTGAACTAACTAACTATGCTCACTTTTCATGGTATAATTGATTTTTCCTAACAAATGCGAGATATGTCCTGGGCCAACTGCACAGGGACAGATAAGATCCAGAAAAGTCATGTATTTTGGGGTTTCCCTAACCCGGGGGAACATGAATAAGTCTTTGTTTTTCGAATTTTAGCTCTATTTGCAATTTGCACTTTTCATGGTATAAGGGATTTTTCCTAACAAATGCGAGATATGTCCTGGGCCAACTCCACAGGGACAGACCAGATCCAGAAAACTCATGTTTTTTGGGCTTCCCTGAACCAGGGAACGTGAATATGTCCTTCTTTTTTGAATTTGAGCTCTATCTCCAATTTCCACTTTTCATGGTATATGGGATTTTTCCTAACATATGCGAGATATGCTCTGGGCTAACTCCACAGGGACATATCCGAACCATAAAACTCATGTTTTTTGGGCTTCCCTGAACCGGGGAACGTGAATATGTCTTTCTTTTTTGAATTTGAGCTCTATCTGCAATTTGCACTATTGATGGTATAAGGGATTTTTCCTAAGAAATGTGAGATATGCCCTGGGCCAACTCCCCAGGGACAGATCAGATCCAGGAAACTCATTTTTTTGGGTTTCCCTTACCCAGGGGAATATGAATATGTCTTTTTTTTAATTTGAGCTGTATCTCCAATTTTCACTTTACATCATATATGGGATTTTTCCTAACAAAATAAAGTTATACCCTGGGCCATCTCCAAAGGGACAGATCAGATCCTAAATATTCATGTTTTTTGGGCTTCCCTGACCCAGCGGAATATGAATATGTGTTTGTTTTTCGAATTTGAACTCTATCTCCTATGTTCACTTTTTATGGTATAATGGATTTTTCCTAACAAATGCGAGATATCAGTTGGGCCAGCTCCAAAGGGAGAGACCAGATCCAGAAAACTCTTTTTTTGGAGGGTTTCCCTGACCTGGGGGAACATAAATATGTGTTTCTTCTTCAAATTTGAGCTCTATCTGTAATTTGCACTTTTCATGGTATATGGGATTTTTCCTAACATATGCAAGTTATGCCCTTTGCCAACTCCAAAGGAACAGATCAGATCCCAAAAACTCACATTTTTTTCGGTTTCGCCTACCCAGGGGAGCATGAATACGTCTTTGTTTTTCAAATTTGAGCTCTATCAGCAATTTGCACTATTGATGGAATAAGTGATTTTTCCTAACAAATGCGAGATATGCCCTGGGCCAACTCCAAAAAGATTGATCAGATCCAGGAAACCCATTTTTTTGGGTTTCCCTTACCCAGGGGAATATGAATATGTCTTTCTTTTTCGAATTTGAGCTCTATCTGCAATTTGCACTATTGATGGTATAAGGGATTTTTCCTAAGAAATGTGAGATATGCCCTGGGCCAACTCCACAGGGACAGATCAGATCCAGGAAACTCATGTTTTTTGGGCTTCCCTGACCCAGGGGAATATGAATATGTGTTTGTTTTTTGAATTTGAGCTCTATCTCCTATGTGCACTTTTCAAGCTATAATGGATTTTTCCTAACAAATGCGAGATATGAGTTGGGCCAACTCCAAAGGGAGAGACCAGATCCAGGAAACTCTTTTTTTGCAGGGTTTCCCTGGCCCGGGGGAACATAAATATGTGATTGTTATACAAATTTGAGCTCTATCTGCAATTTGCACTTTTCATGGTATATGGGATTTTTCCTAACATATGCAAGTTATGCCCTTTGCCAACTCCAATGAGACAGATCAGATCCCAAAAACTCACGTTTTTTTTGGTTTCCCTTACCCGGGGGAACATGAATTTGTCTTTGTTTTCGAAGTTGATCTCTGTCTCCTATTTTTATGGTATAATGGATTTTTCCTAACAAATGAGAGGTATCAGTTGGGCCAACTCCAAAGGGAGAGACTAGATCCAGAAAACTCTTTATTTGGAGGGTTTCCCTGACCTGGGGGAACATAAATATGTGTTTCTTCTTCAAATTTGAGCTCTATCTGTAATTTGCACTTTTCATGGTATATGGGATTTTTCCTAACATATGCGAGATATGCTCTGGGCCAACTCCACAGGGACATATCCAAACCATAAAACTCATGTTTTTTGGGCTTCCCTGAACCGGGGAACGTGAATATGTCTTTCTTTTTCGAATTTGAGCTCTATCTGCAATTTGCACTATTGATGGTATAAGTGATTTTTCCTAAGAAATGCCAGTTATGCCCTGGGCCAACTCCAAAGAGACAGATCAGATCCCAAAAACTCACGTTTTTTTCGGTTTCCCCGACCTAGGGGAGCATGAAAACGTCTTTGTTTTTTGAATTTGACCTCTATCAGCAATTTGCAATATTGATGGTATAAGGGATTTTTCCTAAGAAATGTGAGATATGCCGTGGGCCAACTCCACAGGGACAGATCAGATCAAGGAAACTCATGTTTATTTTTGGTTTTCCCTGACTTGGGGGAATATGAATATGTCTTTCTTTTTCGAATTTGAGCTCTATCAGTAATTTGCACTATTGATGGAATAAGTGATTTTTCCTAACAAATGCGAAATATGCCCTGGGCCAACTCCAAAAAGACAGATCAGATCCCAAAAACTCAACTTTTTTGGGCTTCCCTGACCTAGGGGAACATGAATATGTGCTTGTTTTTCGAATTTGAGCTCTATTTGCAATTTTCACTTTTCATGGTATGTGGGATTTTTCCTAACAAATGCAAGATATGCCATGCGCCAACTGCACAGGGAAAGATCAGGTCCCGAACATGAATATGTCTTTCTTTTTTGAATTTGAGCTCTATCTCCAATTTGCACGATTGATGGTATAAAGGATTTTTCCTAACAAATGCGAGATATCTCCTGGGCCAACTGCACAGGGACAGATAAGATCCAGAAAACTCATGTATTTTTGGGTTTCCCTGAGCCGACGGAACATGAATATGTCTCTGTTTTTCGAATTTGAGCTCTATCTCCAATTTTCACTTCTCATGGTATAAAGGATTTTTCTTGACAAACTCGAGATATGCCGTGGCCAAACTCCAAAGAGACAGATCAGATTCCGAAAACTCATGTTATTGTGGGCTTCCCTGACCCGGGAGAACATGAATATGTCTTTGTTTTTCGAATTTGACCTCTATCTGCAATTTTCAATATTGATGGTATAATGGATTTTTCCTAACAAATGCGAGTTATACCCTTGGCCAAGTCGAAAGGGACAGATCAGATCCTAAATATTCATATTTTTTTTTGCTTCCCTGACGTAGGGGAATATGAATATGTGTTTCTTTTTCGAATTTTGAATTTGAACTAACTAACTATGCTCACTTTTCATGGTATAATTGATTTTTCCTAACAAATGCGAGATATGTCCTGGGCCAACTGCACAGGGACAGATAAGATCCAGAAAAGTCATGTATTTTGGGGTTTCCCTAACCCGGGGGAACATGAATATGTCTTTGTTTTTCGAATTTTAGCTCTATTTGCAATTTGCACTTTTCATGGTATAAGGGATTTTTCCTAACAAATGCGAGATATGTCCTGGGCCAACTCCACAGGGACAGACCAGATCCAGAAAACTCATGTTTTTTGGGCTTCCCTGAACCAGGGAACGTGAATATGTCCTTCTTTTTCGAATTTGAGCTCTATCTCCAATTTCCACTTTTCATGGTATATGGGATTTTTCCTAACATATGCGAGATATGCTCTGGGCCAACTCCACAGGGACATATCCGAACCATAAAACTCATGTTTTTTGGGCTTCCCTGAACCGGGGAACGTGAATATGTCTTTCTTTTTTGAATTTGAGCTCTATCTGCAATTTGCACTATTGATGGTATAAGTGATTTTTGCTAAGAAATGTGAGGTATGCCCTGGGCCAACTCCCCAGGGACAGATCAGATCCAGGAAACTCATTTTTTTGGGTTTCCCTTACCCAGGGGAATATGAATATGTCTTTTTTTTTTAATTTGAGCTGTATCTCCAATTTTCACTTTACATCATATATGGGATTTTTCCTAACAAAATAAAGTTATACCATGGGCCATCTCCAAAGGGACAGATCAGATCCTAAATATTCATGTTTTTTGGGCTTCCCTGACCCAGCGGAATATGAATATGTGTTTGTTTTTCGAATTTGAACTCTATCTCCTATGTTCACTTTTTATGGTATAATGGATTTTTCCTAACAAATGCGAGATATCAGTTGGGCCAGCTCCAAAGGGAGAGACCAGATCCAGAAAACTCTTTTTTGGGAGGGTTTCCCTGACCTGGGGGAACATAAATATGTGTTTCTTCTTCAAATTTGAGCTCTATCTGTAATTTGCACTTTTCATGGTATATGGGATTTTTCCTAACATATGCAAGTTATGCCCTTTGCCAACTCCAAAGGGACGGATCAGATCCCAAAAACTCACATTTTTTTCGGTTTCCCCAACCCAGGGGAGCATGAATACGTCTTTGTTTTTCGAATTTGAGCTCTATCAGCAATTTGCACTATTGATGGAATAAGTGATTTTTCCTATCAAATGCGAGATATGCCCTGGGCCAACTCCAAAAAGACAGATCAGATCCAGGAAACTCATTTTTTTGGGTTTCCCTTACCCAGGGGAATATGAATATGTCTTTCTTTTTCGAATTTGAGCTCTATCTGCAATTTGCACTATTGATGGTATAAGGGATTTTTCCTAAGAAATGTGAGATATGCCCTGGGCCAACTCCACAGGGACAGATCAGATCCAGGAAACTCATGTTTTTTGGGCTTCCCTGACCCAGGGGAATATGAATATGTGTTTGTTTTTTGAATTTGAGCTCTATCTCCTATGTGCACTTTTCAAGCTATAATGGATTTTTCCTAACAAATGCGAGATATGAGTTGGGCCAACTCCAAAGGGAGAGACCAGATCCAGGAAACTCTTTTTTTGCAGGGTTTCCCTGACCTGGGGGAACATAAATATGTGATTGTTATACAAATTTGAGCTCTATCTGCAATTTGCACTTTTCATGGTATATGGGATTTTTCCTAACATATGCAAGTTATGCCCTTTGCCAACTCCAAAGAGACAGATCAGATCCCAAAAACTCACGTTTTTTTGGGTTTCCCTTACCCGGGGGAACATGAATTTGTCTTTGTTTTTCGAAGTTGATCTCTGTCTCCTATTTTTATGGTATAATGGATTTTTCCTAACAAATGAGAGGTATCAGTTGGGCCAACTCCAAAGGGAGAGACTAGATCCAGAAAACTCTTTATTTGGAGGGTTTCCCTGACCTGGGGGAACATAAATATGTGTTTCTTCTTCAAATTTGAGCTCTATCTGTAATTTGCACTTTTCATGGTATATGGGATTTTTCCTAACATATGCAAGTTATGCCCTTTGCCAACTCCAAAGGGACAGATCAGATCCCAAAAACTCACGTTTTTTTCGGTTTCCCCGACCCAGGGGAGCATGAATACGTCTTTGTTTTTCGAATTTGAGCTCTATCAGCAATTTGCACTATTGATGGAATAAGTGATTTTTCCTAACAAATGCGAGATATGCCCTGGGCCAACTCCAAAAAGACAGATCAGATCCAGGAAATTCATTTTTTTGGGTTTCCCTTACCCAGGGGAATATGAATACGTCTTTGTTTTTCGAATTTGAGCTCTATCTGCAATTTGCACGATTGATGGTATAAGTGATTTTTCCTAACAAATGCGAGATATGCCCTGGGCCAAGTCCAAAAAGACAGATCAGATCCCAAAAACTCAACTTTTTTGGGCTTCCCTGACCTAGGGGAACATGAATATGTGCTTGTTTTTCGAATTTGAGCTCTATTTGCAATTTTCACTTTTCATGGTATATGGGATTTTTCCTAACAAATGCAAGATATGCCATGCGCCAACTGCACAGGGAAAGATCAGGTCCCGAACATGAATATGTCTTTCTTTTTTGAATTTGAGCTCTATCTCCAATTTGCACGATTGATGGTATAAAGGATTTTTCCTAACAAATGCGAGATATCTCCTGGGCCAACTGCATAGGGACAGATAAGATCCAGAAAACTCATGTATTTTTGGGTTTCTTTGAGCCGACGGAACATGAATATGTCTCTGTTTTTCGAATTTGAGCTCTATCTCCAATTTTCACTTCTCATGGTATAAAGGATTTTTCTTGACATATTCGAGATATGCCGTGGCCAAACTCCAAAGGGACAGATCAGATTCCGAAAACTCATGTTTTTGTGGGCTTCCCTGACCCGGGAGAACATGAATATGTCTTTGTTTTTCGAATTTGACCTCTATCTGCAATTTTCAATATTGATGGTATAATGGATTTTTCCTAACAAATGCGAGTTATACCCTGGGCCAAGTCGAAAGGGACAGATCAGATCCTAAATATTCATGTTTTTTTGGGCTTCCCTGACGTAGGGGAATATGAATATGTGTTTGTTTTTCAAATTTCGAATTTGAACTAACTAACTATGTTCACCTTTCATGGTATAATGGATTTTTCCAAACAAATGCGAGATATGTCCTGGGCCAACTGCACAGGGACAGAGAATATCCAGAAAACTCATGTATTTTTGGGTTTCCCTAACCCAGGGGAACATGAATATGTCTTTGTTTTTCGAATTTTAGCTCTATTTGCAATTTGCACTTTTCATGGTATAAGGGATTTTTCCTAACAAATGCGAGATATGTCCTGGGCCAACTCCACAGGGACAGACCAGATCCAGAAAACTCATGTTTTTTGGGCTTCCCTGAACCAGGGAACGTGAATATGTCCTTCTTTTTCGAATTTGAGCTCTATCTCCAATTTCCACTTTTCATGGTATATGGGATTTTTCCTAACATATGCGAGATATGCTCTGGGCCAACTCCACAGGGACAGATCAGATCCCAGAAACTCATGTTTTTTTTTGTTTCCCTGACCATGAATATGTCTTTGTTTTTCAAATTTGACCTCTATCTGCAATTTGCAATATTGATGGTTCAAGGGATTTTTCCTAACAAATGCGAGATATGCTCTGGGCCAACTCCACAGGGATAGATCAGATGCCGAAAACTCATGTTTTTTTGGGTTTCCCTGACCCGGGGGAACATGAATTTGTCTTTCTTTTTCGAATTTCAACTCTGTCTCCTATTTTTATGGTATAATGGATTTTTCCTAACAAATGCGAGCTATGAGTTGGGCCAACTCCAAAGGGAGAGACCAGATCCAGAAAACTCTTTTTTGGGAGGGTTTCCGTGACCTGGGGGAACATAAATATGTGTTTCTTCTTCAAATTTGAGCTCTATCTGTAATTTGCACTTTACATGGTATACGTGATTTTTCCTAAGAAATGTGAGATATGCCCTTGGCCAAGTCCAAAGGGACAGATCAGATCCCAAAAACCCAAGTTTTTTGGGCTTCCGTGACCCAGGGGAACATGAATATGTGCTTGTTTTTCGAATTTGAGCTCTATCTGCAATTTGCACTTCTCATGGTATAAGGGATATTTCCTAACAAATGCGTGTTATGCCCTGGGCCAACTGCACAGGGACAGATCAGATCCAGGAAACCCATGTTTTTTTTGGTTTCCCTGACCCTGGGGAACATGAATATGTCTTTGTTTTTCGAATTTGAGCTCTATCTCATATGTGCACTTTTCATGGTATATGGGATTTTTCCAAACAAATGCGGGTTATACCCTGGGCCAACTCCAAAGGGACAGATCAGATCCTAAATATTCATGTTTTTTTGGGCTTCCCTGACCCAGTGGAATATGAATATGTGTTTGTTTTTCATATTTGAACGCTATCTCCTATGTTCACTTTTTATGGTATAATGGATTTTTCCTAACAAATACGAGATATCAGTTGGGCCAACTCCAAAGGGAGAGACCAGATCCAGAAAACTCTTTTTTTGGAGGGTTTCCCTGACCTGGGGGAACATAAATATGTGTTTCTTCTTCAAATTTGAGCTCTATCTGTAATTTGCACTTTTCATGGTATATGGGATTTTTCCTAACATATGCAAGTTATGCCCTTTGCTAACTCCAAAGGGACAGATCAGATCCCAAAAACTCACTTTTTTCGGTTTCCCTGACCCAGGGGAGCATGAATACTTCTTTGTTTTTTGAATTTGACCTCTATCTGCATTTGCAATATTGATGGTATTATGGATTTTTCCTAAGAAATGTGAGATATGCCCTGGGCCAACTCCACAGGGACATTTCAGATCAAGGAAACTAATGTTTTTTTGGTTTTCCCTGACTTGGGGGAATATGAATATGTCTTTCTTTTTTGAATTTGAGCTCTATCAGCAATTTGCACTATTGATGGAATAAGAGATTTTTCCTAACAAATGCGAGATATGCCCTGGGCCAACTCCAAAAAGACAGATCAGATCCCAAAAACTCAACTTTTTTGGGCTTCCCTGACCTAGGGGAACATGAATATGTGCTTGTTTTTCAAATTTGAGCTCTATTTGCAATTTACACTTTTTATGGTATATGGGATTCTTCCTAACAAATGCAAGATATGCCATGCGCAGGGAAAGATCAGGTCCCGAACATGAATATGTCTTTCTTTTTTGAATTTGAGCTCTATCTCCAATTTGCACGATTGATGGTATAAGGGATTTTTCCTAACAAATGCGAGATATCAGATAAGATCCAGAAAACTCATGTATTTTTGGGTTTCCCTGAGCCGACGGAACATGAATATGTCTCTGTTTTTCGAATTTGAGCTCTATCTCCAATTTTCACTTCTCATGGTATAAAGGATTTTTCTTGACAAATTTGAGATATGCCGTGGCCAAACTCCAAAGGGACAGATCAGATTCCGAAAACTCATGTTTTTGTGGGCTTCCCTGGCCCGGGAAAACATGAATATGTCTTTGTTTTTCGAATTTGACCACTATCTGCAATTTTCAATATTGATGGTATAATGGATTTTTCCTAACAAATGCGAGTTATACCCTGGGCCAAGTCAAAAGGGACAGATCAGATCCTAAATATTCATGTTTTTTTGGGCTTCCTTGACGTAGGGGAATATGAATATGTGTTTGTTTTTCAAATTTCGAATTTGAACTAACTAACTATGTTCACTTTTCATGGTATAATGGTTTTTTGCAAACAAATGCGAGATATGTCCTGGGCCAACTGCACAGGGACAGATAAGATCCAGAAAACTCATGTATTTTTGGGTTTCCCTAACCCGGGGGAACATGGATCTCTCTTTGTTTTTCGAATTTTAGCTCTATCTGCAATTTGCACTTTTCATGGTATAAGGGATTTTTCCTAACAAATGCGAGATATGCTCTGGGCCAACTCCACAGGGATAGATCAGATGCCAAAAACTCATGTTTTTTGGGTTTCCCTGACCCAGGGGAATATGAATATGTCTTTCTTTTTCGAATTTGAGCTCTATCTGCAATTTGCACTATTGATGGTATAAGGGATTTTTCCTAAGAAATGTGAGATATGCCCTGGGCCAAATCCACAGGGACAGATCAGATCCAGGAAACGCATGTTTTTTGGGCTTCCCTGACCCAGCGGAATATGAATATGTGTTTGTTTTTCGAATTTGAACTCTATCTCCTATGTTCACTTTTTATGGTATAATGGATTTTTCCTAACAAATGCGAGATATCATTTGGGCCAGCTCCAAAGGGAGAGACCAGATCCAGAAAACTCTTTTTTTGGAGGGTTTCCCTGACCTGGGGGAACATAAATATGTGTTTCTTCTTCAAATTTGAGCTCTATCTGTAATTTGCACTTTTCATGGTATATGGGATTTTTCCTAACATATGCAAGTTATGTTGTTGTTGTTAGTTGCGAAGTCGTCTCCGACCCATCGCGACCCTATGGACAATGTTCCTCCAGGCCTTCTTGTCCTCTACCATTTTCTGGAGTTATGCCCTGGGCCAACTCCAAAGGGAAAGACAGGTCCCAAAATCTCATGTTTCTTTGGGTTTCCGTGACCCGGGGGTAAATGAATATGTGCTTGTTTTTCGAATTTGAGCTCTATCTGCAATTTGCACTTCTCATGGTATAAGGGATTTTTCCTAACAAATGTGTGTTATGCCGTTTGCCAACTCCAAAGGGACAGATCAGATCCCAAAAACTCACGTTTTTTAAGGTTTCCCTGACCTAGGGGAGCATGAATACGTCTTTGTTTTTCGAATTTGACCTCTATCTGCAATTTGCAATATTGATGGTATAAGGGATTTTTCCTAAGAAATGTGTTTTTTTAGTTTTCCCTGACTTGGGGGAATATGAATATGTCTTTCTTTTTCGAATTTGAGCTCTATTTGCAATTTTCACTTTTCATGGTATATGGGATTTTTCCTACCAAATGCAAGATATGCCATGCGCCAACTGCACAGGGAAAGATCAGGTCCCGAACATGAATATGTCTTTCTTTTTTTAATTTGAGCTCTATCTCCAATTTGCACGATTGATGGTATAAAGGATTTTTCCTAACAAATGCGAGATATCTCCTGGGCCAACTGCACAGGGACAGATAAGATCCAGAAAACTCATGTATTTTTGGGTTTCCCTGAGCCGATGGAACATGAATATGTCTCTGTTTTTCGAATTTGAGCTCTATCTCCAATTTTCACTTCTCATGGTATAAAGGATTTTTCTTGACAAATTCGAGATATGCCATGGCCAAACTCCAAAGGGACAGATCAGATTCCGAAAACTCATGTTTTTGTGGGCTTCCCTGACCCGGGAGAACATGAATATGTCTTTGTTTTTCGAATTTGACCTCTATCTGCAATTTTCAATATTGATGGTATAATGGATTTTTCCTAACAAATGCGAGTTATACCCTGAGCCAAGTGGAAAGGGACAGATCAGATCCTAAATATTCATGTTTTTTTTTGCTTCCCTGACGTAGGGGAATATGAATATGTGTTTGTTTTTCGAATTTTGAATTTGAACTAACTAACTATGTTCACTTTTCATGGTATAATTGATTTTTCCTAACAAATGCGAGATATGTCCTGGGCCAACTGCACAGGGACAGATAAGATCCAGAAAACTCATGTATTTTTGGGTTTCCCTAACCCGGGGGAACATGAATATGTCTTTGTTTTTCAAATTTTAGCTCTATTTGCAATTTTCACTTTTCATGGTATAAGAGATTTTTCCTAACAAATGCGAGATATGTCATGCGCTAACTGCAGAGGGAAAGATCAGGTCCCTAAAACTCAAGTTTTTTTGGGTTTCCCTGACCCGGGTGAACATGAATATGTCTTTCTTTTTTGAATTTGAGCTCTATCTCCAATTTGCACAATTGATGGTATAAGTGATATTTCCTAACAAATGCGAGTTATGCCCTGGGCCATCTCGACAGGGAGAGATCAGATCCAAAAAGGTCATTTTTTGGGGTGCTTCCCTCACCCGGTGGAACATAAATATGTCTTCAATTTTGAGCTCTATCTGCAATTTTCACTTTTCATGGTATATGGGATTTTTCCTAACAAATGCGAGATATGCCCTGGGCAAACTCCAAAGGGAAAGATCAGATCCCGAACACTCATGGTTTTTCCCATTTCCCTCACTCGGGGAAACATGAATATGTCTTACTTTTTTGAATTTGAGCTTTATCCACTATGAGCCCTTTGGGCCAACTCCAAAGGGACAGACCAGATCCAGAAAACCCTTTTTTTGGAGGGCTTCCCTGACCAGGGAGAGCATGAATATCTCTTTGTTTTTCGAATTTGAGCTTTATCTGCAATTTGCACGATTGATGGTATAACGGATTTTTCTTAACAAATGCGAGATATGTCCTAGGCCAACTCCACAGGGACAGATGAGATCTGGAAAATTGATGTTTTTTTTGGGCTTCCCTGAACTGTGGGAATATGAATATGTCTTTGTTTTTCTAATTTGAGCTTTATCTGCAATTTGCACGATTGATGGTATAACGGATTTTTCCTAACAAATGTGAGATATGAGTAGGGCCAACTCCAAAGGGAAAGACCAGATCCAGAAAACTCTTTTTTTGGAGGGTTTCCCTGACCTGGGGGAACATAAATATGTGTTTCTTCTTCAAATTTGAGCTCTATCTGTAATTTGCACTTTTCATGGTATATGGGATTTTTCCTAACATATGCAAGTTATGCCCTTTGCCAACTCCAAAGGAACAGATCAGATCCCAAAAACTCACCTTTTTTTCGGTTTCCCCGACCCAGGGGAGCATGAATACGTCTTTGTTTTTCAAATTTGAGCTCTATCAGCAATTTGCACTATTGATGGAATAAGTGATTTTTCCTAACAAATGCGAGATATGCCCTGGGCCAACTCCAAAAAGATTGATCAGATCCAGGAAACCCATTTTTTTGGGTTTCCCTTGCCCAGGGGAATATGAATATGTCTTTCTTTTTCGAATTTGAGCTCTATCTGCAATTTGCACTATTGATGGTATAAGGGATTTTTCCTAACAAATGCGAGATATGTCCTGGGCCAACTCCACAGGGACAGATCAGATCCAGGAAACTCATGTATTTTGGGGTTTCCCTAACCCGGGGGAACATGAATATGTCTTTGTTTTTCAAATTTTAGCTCTATTTGCAATTTTCACTTTTCATGGTATAAGAGATTTTTCCTAACAAATGCGAGATATGTCATGCGCTAACTGCAGAGGGACAGACCAGATCCAGAAAACTCATGTTTTTTGGGCTTCCCTGAACCAGGGAACGTGAATATGTCCTTCTTTTTCGAATTTGAGCTCTATCTCCAATTTCCACTTTTCATGGTATATGGGATTTTTCCTAACATATGCGAGATATGCTCTGGGCCAACTCCACAGGGACATATCCGAACCATAAAACTCATGTTTTTTGGGCTTCCCTGAACCGGGGAACGTGAATATGTCTTTCTTTTTTGAATTTGAGCTCTATCTGCAATTTGCACTATTGATGGTATAAGTGATTTTTGCTAAGAAATGTGAGGTATGCCCTGGGCCAACTCCCCAGGGACAGATCAGATCCAGGAAACTCATTTTTTTGGGTTTCCCTTACCCAGGGGAATATGAATATGTCTTTTTTTTTTAATTTGAGCTGTATCTCCAATTTTCACTTTACATCATATATGGGATTTTTCCTAACAAAATAAAGTTATACCATGGGCCATCTCCAAAGGGACAGATCAGATCCTAAATATTCATGTTTTTTGGGCTTCCCTGACCCAGCGGAATATGAATATGTGTTTGTTTTTCGAATTTGAACTCTATCTCCTATGTTCACTTTTTATGGTATAATGGATTTTTCCTAACAAATGCGAGATATCAGTTGGGCCAGCTCCAAAGGGAGAGACCAGATCCAGAAAACTCTTTTTTTGGAGGGTTTCCCTGACCTGGGGGAACATAAATATGTGTTTCTTCTTCAAATTTGAGCTCTATCTGTAATTTGCACTTTTCATGGTATATGGGATTTTTCCTAACATATGCAAGTTATGCCCTTTGCCAACTCCAAAGGGACAGATCAGATCCCAAAAACTCACATTTTTTTCGGTTTCCCCGACCCAGGGGAGCATGAATACGTCTTTGTTTTTCGAATTTGAGCTCTATCAGCAATTTGCACTATTGATGGAATAAGTGATTTTTCCTAACAAATGCGAGATATGCCCTGGGCCAACTCCAAAAAGACAGATCAGATCCAGGAAACTCATTTTTTTGGGTTTCCCTTACCCAGGGGAATATGAATATGTCTTTCTTTTTCGAATTTGAGCTCTATCTGCAATTTGCACTATTGATGGTATAAGGGATTTTTCCTAAGAAATGTGAGATATGCCCTGGGCCAACTCCACAGGGACAGATCAGATCCAGGAAACTCATGTTTTTTGGGCTTCCCTGACCCAGGGGAATATGAATATGTGTTTGTTTTTTGAATTTGAGCTCTATCTCCTATGTGCACTTTTCAAGCTATAATGGATTTTTCCTAACAAATGCGAGATATGAGTTGGGCCAACTCCAAAGGGAGAGACCAGATCCAGGAAACTCTTTTTTTGCAGGGTTTCCCTGACCCGGGGGAACATAAATATGTGATTGTTATACAAATTTGAGCTCTATCTGCAATTTGCACTTTTCATGGTATATGGGATTTTTCCTAACATATGCAAGTTATGCCCTTTGCCAACTCCAAAGAGACAGATCAGATCCCAAAAACTCACGTTTTTTTGGGTTTCCCTTACCCGGGGGAACATGAATTTGTCTTTGTTTTTCGAAGTTGATCTCTGTCTCCTATTTTTATGGTATAATGGATTTTTCCTAACAAATGAGAGGTATCAGTTGGGCCAACTCCAAAGGGAGAGACTAGATCCAGAAAACTCTTTATTTGGAGGGTTTCCCTGACCTGGGGGAACATAAATATGTGTTTCTTCTTCAAATTTGAGCTCTATCTGTAATTTGCACTTTTCATGGTATATGGGATTTTTCCTAACATATGCAAGTTATGCCCTTTGCCAACTCCAAAGGGACAGATCAGATCCCAAAAACTCACGTTTTTTTCGGTTTCCCCGACCCAGGGGAGCATGAATACGTCTTTGTTTTTCGAATTTGAGCTCTATCAGCAATTTGCACTATTGATGGAATAAGTGATTTTTCCTAACAAATGCGAGATATGCCCTGGGCCAACTCCAAAAAGACAGATCAGATCCAGGAAATTCATTTTTTTGGGTTTCCCTTACCCAGGGGAATATGAATACGTCTTTGTTTTTCGAATTTGAGCTCTATCTGCAATTTGCACGATTGATGGTATAAGTGATTTTTCCTAACAAATGCGAGATATGCCCTGGGCCAAGTCCAAAAAGACAGATCAGATCCCAAAAACTCAACTTTTTTGGGCTTCCCTGACCTAGGGGAACATGAATATGTGCTTGTTTTTCGAATTTGAGCTCTATTTGCAATTTTCACTTTTCATGGTTTATGGGATTTTTCCTAACAAATGCAAGATATGCCATGCGCCAACTGCACAGGGAAAGATCAGGTCCCGAAAATGAATATGTCTTTCTTTTTTGAATTTGAGCTCTATCTCCAATTTGCACGATTGATGGTATAAAGGATTTTTCCTAACAAATGCGAGATATCTCCTGGGCCAACTGCATAGGGACAGATAAGATCCAGAAAACTCATGTATTTTTGGGTTTCTTTGAGCCGATGGAACATGAATATGTCTCTGTTTTTCGAATTTGAGCTCTATCTCCAATTTTCACTTCTCATGGTATAAAGGATTTTTCTTGACATATTCGAGATATGCCGTGGCCAAACTCCAAAGGGACAGATCAGATTCCGAAAACTCATGTTTTTGTGGGCTTCCCTGACCCGGGAGAACATGAATATGTCTTTGTTTTTCGAATTTGACCTCTATCTGCAATTTTCAATATTGATGGTATAATGGATTTTTCCTAACAAATGCGAGTTATACCCTGGGCCAAGTCGAAAGGGACAGATCAGATCCTAAATATTCATGTTTTTTTGGGCTTCCCTGACGTAGGGGAATATGAATATGTGTTTGTTTTTCAAATTTCGAATTTGAACTAACTAACTATGTTCACCTTTCATGGTATAATGGATTTTTCCAAACAAATGCGAGATATGTCCTGGGCCAACTGCACAGGGACAGAGAAGATCCAGAAAACTCATGTATTTTTGGGTTTCCCTAACCCAGGGGAACATGAATATGTCTTTGTTTTTCGAATTTTAGCTCTATTTGCAATTTGCACTTTTCATGGTATAAGGGATTTTTCCTAACAAATGCGAGATATGTCCTGGGCCAACTCCACAGGGACAGACCAGATCCAGAAAACTCATGTTTTTGGGGCTTCCCTGAACCAGGGAACGTGAATATGTCCTTCTTTTTCGAATTTGAGCTCTATCTCCAATTTCCACTTTTCATGGTATATGGGATTTTTCCTAACATATGCGAGATATGCTCTGGGCCAACTCCACAGGGACAGATCAGATCCCAGAAACTCATGTTTTTTTTTGTTTCCCTGACCATGAATATGTCTTTGTTTTTCAAATTTGACCTCTATCTGCAATTTGCAATATTGATGGTTCAAGGGATTTTTCCTAACAAATGCGAGATATGCTCTGGGCCAACTCCACAGGGATAGATCAGATGCCGAAAACTCATGTTTTTTTTGGGTTTCCCTGACCCGGGGGAACATGAATTTGTCTTTCTTTTTCGAATTTCAACTCTGTCTCCTATTTTTATGGTATAATGGATTTTTCCTAACAAATGCGAGCTATGAGTTGGGCCAACTCCAAAGGGAGAGACCAGATCCAGAAAACTCTTTTTTGGGAGGGTTTCCGTGACCTGGGGTAACATAAATATGTGTTTCTTCTTCAAATTTGAGCTCTATCTGTAATTTGCACTTTACATGGTATACGTGATTTTTCCTAAGAAATGTGAGATATGCCCTCGGCCAAGTCCAAAGGGACAGATCAGATCCCAAAAACCCAAGTTTTTTGGGCTTCCCTGACCCAGGGGAACATGAATATGTGCTTGTTTTTCGAATTTGAGCTCTATCTGCAATTTGCACTTCTCATGGTATAAGGGATATTTCCTAACAAATGCGTGTTATGCCCTGGGCCAACTGCACAGGGACAGATCAGATCCAGGAAACCCATGTTTTTTTTGGTTTCCCTGACCCTGGGGAACATGAATATGTCTTTGTTTTTCGAATTTGAGCTCTATCTCATATGTGCACTTTTCATGGTATATGGGATTTTTCCAAACAAATGCGGGTTATACCCTGGGCCAACTCCAAAGGGACAGATCAGATCCTAAATATTCATGTTTTTTTGGGCTTCCCTGACCCAGTGGAATATGAATATGTGTTTGTTTTTCATATTTGAACGCTATCTCCTATGTTCACTTTTTATGGTATAATGGATTTTTCCTAACAAATACGAGATATCAGTTGGGCCAACTCCAAAGGGAGAGACCAGATCCAGAAAACTCTTTTTTTGGAGGGTTTCCCTGACCTGGGGGAACATAAATATGTGTTTCTTCTTCAAATTTGAGCTCTATCTGTAATTTGCACTTTTCATGGTATATGGGATTTTTCCTAACATATGCAAGTTATGCCCTTTGCTAACTCCAAAGGGACAGATCAGATCCCAAAAACTCACTTTTTTCGGTTTCCCTGACCCAGGGGAGCATGAATACTTCTTTGTTTTTTGAATTTGACCTCTATCTGCATTTGCAATATTGATGGTATTATGGATTTTTCCTAAGAAATGTGAGATATGCCCTGGGCCAACTCCACAGGGACATTTCAGATCAAGGAAACTAATGTTTTTTTGGTTTTCCCTGACTTGGGGGAATATGAATATGTCTTTCTTTTTTGAATTTGAGCTCTATCAGCAATTTGCACTATTGATGGAATAAGAGATTTTTCCTAACAAATGCGAGATATGCCCTGGGCCAACTCCAAAAAGACAGATCAGATCCCAAAAACTCAACTTTTTTGGGCTTCCCTGACCTAGGGGAACATGAATATGTGCTTGTTTTTCAAATTTGAGCTCTATTTGCAATTTACACTTTTTATGGTATATGGGATTCTTCCTAACAAATGCAAGATATGCCATGCGCAGGGAAAGATCAGGTCCCGAACATGAATATGTCTTTCTTTTTTGAATTTGAGCTCTATCTCCAATTTGCACGATTGATGGTATAAGGGATTTTTCCTAACAAATGCGAGATATCAGATAAGATCCAGAAAACTCATGTATTTTTGGGTTTCCCTGAGCCGACGGAACATGAATATGTCTCTGTTTTTCGAATTTGAGCTCTATCTCCAATTTTCACTTCTCATGGTATAAAGGATTTTTCTTGACAAATTTGAGATATGCCGTGGCCAAACTCCAAAGGGACAGATCAGATTCCGAAAACTCATGTTTTTGTGGGCTTCCCTGGCCCGGGTAAACATGAATATGTCTTTGTTTTTTGAATTTGACCACTATCTGCAATTTTCAATATTGATGGTATAATGGATTTTTCCTAACAAATGCGAGTTATACCCTGGGCCAAGTCAAAAGGGACAGATCAGATCCTAAATATTCATGTTTTTTTGGGCTTCCTTGACGTAGGGGAATATGAATATGTGTTTGTTTTTCAAATTTCGAATTTGAACTAACTAACTATGTTCACTTTTCATGGTATAATGGTTTTTTGCAAACAAATGCGAGATATGTCCTGGGCCAACTGCACAGGGACAGATAAGATCCAGAAAACTCATGTATTTTTGGGTTTCCCTAACCCGGGGGAACATGGATCTCTCTTTGTTTTTCGAATTTTAGCTCTATCTGCAATTTGCACTTTTCATGGTATAAGGGATTTTTCCTAACAAATGCGAGATATGCTCTGGGCCAACTCCACAGGGATAGATCAGATGCCAAAAACTCATGTTTTTTGGGTTTCCCTGACCCAGGGGAATATGAATATGTCTTTCTTTTTCGAATTTGAGCTCTATCTGCAATTTGCACTATTGATGGTATAAGGGATTTTTCCTAAGAAATGTGAGATATGCCCTGGGCCAAATCCACAGGGACAGATCAGATCCAGGAAACGCATGTTTTTTGGGCTTCCCTGACCCAGCGGAATATGAATATGTGTTTGTTTTTCGAATTTGAACTCTATCTCCTATGTTCACTTTTTATGGTATAATGGATTTTTCCTAACAAATGCGAGATATCATTTGGGCCAGCTCCAAAGGGAGAGACCAGATCCAGAAAACTCTTTTTTTGGAGGGTTTCCCTGACCTGGGGGAACATAAATATGTGTTTCTTCTTCAAATTTGAGCTCTATCTGTAATTTGCACTTTTCATGGTATATGGGATTTTTCCTAACATATGCAAGTTATGTTGTTGTTGTTAGTTGCGAAGTCGTCTCCGACCCATCGCGACCCTATGGACAATGTTCCTCCAGGCCTTCTTGTCCTCTACCATTTTCTGGAGTTATGCCCTGGGCCAACTCCAAAGGGAAAGACAGGTCCCAAAATCTCATGTTTCTTTGGGTTTCCGTGACCCGGGGGTAAATGAATATGTGCTTGTTTTTCGAATTTGAGCTCTATCTGCAATTTGCACTTCTCATGGTATAAGGGATTTTTCCTAACAAATGTGTGTTATGCCGTTTGCCAACTCCAAAGAGACAGATCAGATCCCAAAAACTCACGTTTTTTAAGGTTTCCCTGACCTAGGGGAGCATGAATACGTCTTTGTTTTTCGAATTTGACCTCTATCTGCAATTTGCAATATTGATGGTATAAGGGATTTTTCCTAAGAAATGTGCGTTGCCCTGGGCCAACTCCACAGGGAGAGATCAGATCAAGGAAACTAATGTTTTTTTAGTTTTCCCTGACTTGGGGGAATATGAATATGTCTTTCTTTTTCGAATTTGAGCTCTATTTGCAATTTTCACTTTTCATGGTATATGGGATTTTTCCTACCAAATGCAAGATATGCCATGCGCCAACTGCACAGGGAAAGATCAGGTCCCGAACATGAATTTGTCTTTCTTTTTTTAATTTGAGCTCTATCTCCAATTTGCACGATTGATGGTATAAAGGATTTTTCCTAACAAATGCGAGATATCTCCTGGGCCAACTGCACAGGGACAGATAAGATCCAGAAAACTCATGTATTTTTGGGTTTCCCTGAGCCGATGGAACATGAATATGTCTCTGTTTTTCGAATTTGAGCTCTATCTCCAATTTTCACTTCTCATGGTATAAAGGATTTTTCTTGACAAATTCGAGATATGCCATGCTATCTGCAATTTGCACTTTTCATGGTATATGGGATTTTTCCTAACAAATGCGAGATATGCCCTGGGCAAACTCCAAAGGGACAGATCAGATTCCGAAAACTCATGTTTTTGTGGGCTTCCCTGACCCGGGAGAACATGAATATGTCTTTGTTTTTCGAATTTGACCTCTATCTGCAATTTTCAATATTGATGGTATAATGGATTTTTCCTAACAAATGCGAGTTATACCCTGAGCCAAGTGGAAAGGGACAGATCAGATCCTAAATATTCATGTTTTTTTTTGCTTCCCTGACGTAGGGGAATATGAATATGTGTTTGTTTTTCGAATTTTGAATTTGAACTAACTAACTATGTTCACTTTTCATGGTA
Source organism: Vipera berus (assembly GCF_964194415.1). Lineage (NCBI taxonomy): Eukaryota > Metazoa > Chordata > Lepidosauria > Squamata > Viperidae > Vipera > Vipera berus. Next base: position 47,794,856 of record NC_138210.1, read on the forward strand.
TAATTGATTTTTCCTAACAAATGCGAGATATGTCCTGGGCCAACTGCACAGGGACAGATAAGATCCAGAAAACTCATGTATTTTTGGGTTTCCCTAACCCGGGGGAACATGAATATGTCTTTGTTTTTCAAATTTTAGCTCTATTTGCAATTTTCACTTTTCATGGTATAAGAGATTTTTCCTAACAAATGCGAGATATGTCATGCGCTAACTGCAGAGGGAAAGATCAGGTCCCTAAAACTCAAGTTTTTTTGGGTTTCCCTGACCCGGGTGAACATGAATATGTCTTTCTTTTTTGAATTTGAGCTCTATCTCCAATTTGCACAATTGATGGTATAAGTGATATTTCCTAACAAATGCGAGTTATGCCCTGGGCCATCTCGACAGGGAGAGATCAGATCCAAAAAGGTCATTTTTTGGGGTGCTTCCCTCACCCGGTGGAACATAAATATGTCTTCAATTTTGAGCTCTATCTGCAATTTGCACTTTTCATGGTATATGGGATTTTTCCTAACAAATGCGAGATATGCCCTGGGCAAACTCCAAAGGGAAAGATCAGATCCCGAACACTCATGGTTTTTCCCATTTCCCTCACTCGGGGAAACATGAATATGTCTTACTTTTTTGAATTTGAGCTTTATCCACTATGAGCCCTTTGGGCCAACTCCAAAGGGACAGACCAGATCCAGAAAACCCTTTTTTTGGAGGGCTTCCCTGACCAGGGAGAACATGAATATCTCTTTGTTTTTCGAATTTGAGCTTTATCTGCAATTTGCACGATTGATGGTATAACGGATTTTTCTTAACAAATGCGAGATATGTCCTAGGCCAACTCCACAGGGACAGATCTGGAAAATTGATGTTTTTTTTGGGCTTCCCTGAACTGTGGGAATATGAATATGTCTTTGTTTTTCTAATTTGAGCTTTATCTGCAATTTGCACGATTGATGGTATAACGGATTTTTCCTAACAAATGTGAGATATGAGTAGGGCCAACTCCAAAGGGAAAGACCAGATCCAGAAAACTCTTTTTGGAGGGCTTCCCAGACCCGGGGGAACATAAATATGTGTTTGTTCTTCAAATTTGAGCTCTATCTCCAATTTCCACTATTCATGGTATATGGGACTTTTCCTAACATATGCGAGATATGCTCTGGGCCAAATCCACAGGGACATATCTGAACCAGAAAACTCATGTTTTTTTTTGGCTTCCCTGAACCGGGGAACGTGAATATGTCTTGCTTTTTCGATTTTGAGCTCTATCTGCAATTTGCAGTATTGATGGTATAAGTGATTTTTCCTAAGAAATGTGAGATATGCCCTGGGCCAACTCCACAGGGACAGATCAGATCAAGGAAAACCATGGTTTTTTTGGTTTCCCTGAACCTGGGGAACATGAATATGTCTTTCTTTTTTGAATTTGAGCTCTATCTCCAATTTGCATGATTGATGGTATAAGGGATTTTTCCTAAAAAATGCGAGTTATGCCCTGGGCCAACTCGACAGGGATAGATCAGATCCGAAAAAGTCATTTTTTGGGTGGCTTCCTTGACCCGGTGGAACATAAATATGTCTTTGTTCTTCAAATTTGAGTTCAATCTGCAATTTGCACTTTTCATAGTATATGGGATTTTTCCTAACAAATGCGAGATATGCCATGGGCCAACTGCACAGGGACAGATAAGATCCAGAAAACTCATGTGTTTTTGGGTTTCCCTGACACGACGGAACATGAATATGTCTCTGTTTTTCGAATTTGAGCTCTATCTACAATTTTCACTTCTCATGGTATAAAGTTGATTTTTCTTGACAAATTCGAGATATGCCATGGCCAATCTCCAAAGGGACAGATCAGATTCCGAAAACTCATGTTTTTGTGGGCTTCCCTGACCCGGGAGAACATGAATATGTCTTTGTTTTTTTGAATTTGAGCTCTATCTCCAATTTTCACTTTTCATGGTATATGGGATTTTTCCTAAGAAATGCGAGTTATGCCTTTTACCAACTCCACAGGGACATATCCGAACCAGAAAACTCATTTTTCTTTGGGCTTCCCTGAACCGGGGAACGTGAATATGTCTTTCTTTTTCGAATTTGAGATCTATCTCCAATTTCCACTTTTCATGGTATATGGGATTTTTCCTAACATATGCGAGATATGCTCTGGGCCAACTCCACAGGGACAGATCAGATCCCAAAAACTCAAGTTTTTTGGGCTTCCCTGACCCAGGGGAACATGAATATGTGCTTATTTTTCGAATTTGAGATCTATCTGCAATTTGCACTTCTCATGGTATAAGGGATTTTTCCTAACAAATGCGTGTTATACCCTGGGCCAACTCCACAGGGACAGATCAGATCCAGGAAACCCATGTTTTTTTTGGTTTCCCTGACCCTGGGGAACATGAATATGTCTTTGTTTTTCGAATTTGAACTCTATCTCCTATGTTCACTTTTTATGGTATAATGGATTTTTCCTAACAAATGCGAGATATCAGTTGGGCCAACTCCAAAGGGGGTTTCCCTGACCTGGGGGAAGATAAATATGTGTTTCTTCTTCAAATTTGAGCTCTATCTGTATATTGCACTTTTCATGGTATATGGGATTTTTCCTAACATATGCAAATTATGCCCTGGGCCAACTCAATAGGGAAAGATCAGGTCCCAAAAACTCATGTTTTTTGGGGTTTCCGTGAGCCGGGGGAACATGAATATGTCTTTGTTTTTCGAATTTGACCTCTATCTGCAATTTGCACTATTGATGGTATAAGTGATTTTTCCTAAGAAATGTGAGATATGCCCTGGGCCAACTCCAATGGGAAAGATCTGATGCAGGAAACTCATGTTTTTTTCAGTTTCCCTAACCCAGGGGAACATGAATATGCCTTTGTTTTTCGAATTTGAGCTCTATCTCCAATTTCCACTTTTCATGGTATATGGGATTTTTCCTAACATATGCGAGATATGCTCTGGGCCAACTCCACAGGGACATATCCGAACCAGAAAACTCATGGTTTTTTGGGCTTCCCTGAACCGGGGAACGTGAATATGGCTTTCTTTTTCGAATTTGAGCTCTATCTCCAATTTCCACTTCTCATGGATTTTTCCTAACAAATGTGAGTTATACCCTGTGCCAACTCCACAGGGACAGATCAGATCCCAGAAACTCACGTTTTTTTTGGTTTCCCTGAATGAATATGTCTTTGTTTTTCAAATTTGACCTCTATCTGCAATTTGTTTTTTGTTTTTTATTAAAGAGTTTTACAATATTTTACAATATATCCCCAAATCCCTCCCACCCCAACCCCCCCACTTCCCCCCCCCACTTCCCAGAGCTAAATACAGGATTATAGTTACAACAATCATATTCTAAATAAAAATTTACACAATATACAATCAACCAAATTCGTACTGCGCTTTAACTCTCTCTTAGCATAACTACTAACAATAACAATATCCCACTAAATTCTACTCATAAGCTAAATGGAACATTTTGGTCCCATATTTGTTTTCAATATAATTTATCCATCTCCTCCAAATTGAAATATATCTCTCCTGTGAGTGGTCCTTTAAATAAGCAGAAATCTTGGACATTCCTGCAAGATTAGAAACTTTAAACACCCATTCTTCTACCGTGGGCAGATTGTCCTTCTTCCAATATTGTCCCACCAGTAACCGTGCTGCCGTTATCATATTCAACATCAGATTAGTCTCTTTGACATCACAATTTACAACAATACCCAGTAAGAACAATTGCGGGGAAAACTTTATCTTCCTCTTAAAAATCTTTTGAATGTTCCACCAAATTTTAATCCAGAAGGCTTTTATGTTTCTACAAGTCCACCACATGTGGAAATAGGTAGCTTCTAAGCTACCACACCTCCAACACTGCAGATTAGGATACATGTTGGACAACCTCTTGGGATCCAGATGCCATCTATAAAACATTTTGTAAAAATTTTCTCTTAAATTTTGAGCCTGGGTAAATTTAACATTTCTGACCCAAATTATCTCCCAGGTGTCCAACGAGATTGGTTCCTGAATATTTTGTGCCCACTTTATCATGCAATCTTTAACCAATTCCGTTTCCGAATCCAATTCAATTAAAGCATTATATATCCTCTTTATATGTGCACATTTTGAATCTCTAATTTGCTTTACTAAATTTTGATCTGTAATTGTGATACCAACCTTTTGATCTGACTTCCACCTAGCTTTCAATTGGGTATATTGAAACCAAGAGTAATTTATGTTTTCTTGTCTTAACTCCTCTGCTGATTTAAGTTGCCAATCATTCCCTTGCAATTTGAGTAGTTCCTTATAAGAAACCATATCCATACTCACTCCCATAGATACACCCTCTATCGCGTGTCCAGGAATTCCCCAAATCGGTATTTTATAATTTAACTTATTATAGTACCTTTTCCAGACACGCAGTAAAGCACTTCTAAGAATATGGGATTTAAAAGCCCTGTGTACCTTCTTATCATAAAGCAAGTATGCATGCCATCCATATACCAAATCCCATCCCTCAAGATGAAGTATTCTCTTGTTAGTTAAATTAAGCCAATCACTAACCCAGGTCAAAGCAGCCGCATCATAGTACAATTTCAAATTCGGCGCCTTGAGTCCCCCTCTTTCCCTGGCATCCTGTAAAATCTTGAATTTAACTCTTGGTTTTTTCCCCGCCCAGATAAATTTGTTAATACCCTTCTGCCATTGATCAAGGTTGGCATGCTTTTTCAGTATAGGTATCATCTGAAACAGAAAGAGGAACTTTGGTAGAACATTCATTTTAACAACTGCAATTCTTCCCAGTAGTGCTAATTGTAATTTTTTCCAATTATTTAAGTCCCTTTGTACCTTCAACCATAGTGTTTCATAATTATTCAAATTCAAAAAACAAAAACATATTCATCTTCCTCCGGGTTAGGGAAACCGAAAAAAACATGAGTTTCCTGGATCAGATGTTTCCCTGTGGAGTTGGCCCAGGGCATATCTCACATTTCTTGGGAAAAATCACTTATACCATGAATAGTGCAAATTGCAGACAGAGCTCAAATTCAAAAAAGAAAGACATATTCATATTCCCCCGGGTCTGGGAAAACCAAAAAAACATGAGTTTTCGGGATCTCATCTGTCCCTGTGGTGTTGGCCCAGGGCAAATCGTGCATTTGTTAGGAAAAATCCCTTATACCATCAATATTGCAAATTGCAGATAGAGGTCAAATTAAAAAAACAAAGACATATTCATGTTCCTCCGGGTCACAGAAACCAAAAAAAACATGAGTTTCTGGGATCTGATCTGTCCCTGTGCAGTTGGCACAGGGTATAACTCACATTTGTTAGGAAAAATCCATGAGAAGTGGAAATTGGAGATAGAGCTCAAATTCGAAAAAGAAAGACATATTCATGTTCTCCTGGGTCAGGGAAGCCCAAAAAACATGGGGTTTTGGGATCTGATCTGTCCCTTTGGACTTGGCCCAGGGCATATCTCACATTTCTTAGGAAAAATCACTTATACAATGAAAAGTGCAAATTACAGATAGAGCTCAAATTTGAAGAAGAAACACATATTGATGTTCCCGCAGGTCACGGAAACCCTCCAAAAAAAGAGTTTTCTGGATCTGGTCTCTCCCTTTGGAGTTGGCCCAACTCATATCTCGCATTTGTTAGAAAAAATCCATTATACCTTGAAAAGTGCACATAGGAGATAGAGCTCAAATTCGAAAAACAAACACATATTCATATTCCGCTGGGTCAGGGAAGCCCAAAAACATGAATATTTAGGATCTGATCTGTCCCTTTGGAGATGGCCAGGGGTATAACTTTATTTTGTTAGGAAAAATCCCATATATGATGTAAAGTGAAAATTGGAGATACAGCTCAAATTAAAAAAAAAAGACATATTCATATTCCCCTGGGTAACGGAAACAAAAAAAAAAAGAGTTTCCTGGATCTGATCTGTCTTTTTGGAGTTGGCCTAGGGCATATCTCGCATTTGTTAGGAAAAATCACTTATTCCATCAATAGTGCAAATTGCTGATAGAGCTCAAATTCGAAAAAGAAAGACAAATTCATATTCTCCTGGGTCAGGGAAACCCAAAAAACCCAGCATCTGATCTGCCCTGTGGAGTTGGCCCAGAGCATATCTCGCATTTGTTAGGAAAAATTCCTTATACAATCAAAAGTGCAAATTGCAGATTGAACTCAAATTTGAAGAACAAACACATATTAATGTTCCCCCGGGTCTGGGAAGCCCTCCAAAAAGAGTTTTCTGGATCTGGTCTGTCCCTGTGGAGTGGGCCCAGGACATATCTCGCATTTGTTAGGAAAAATCCCTTATATCATGAAAAGTGCAAATTGCAGATAGAGCTAAAATTCAAAAAACAAAGAGAGATCCATGTTCCCCCGGGTTAGGGAAACCCAAAAATACATGAGTTTTCTGGATCTTATCTGTCCCTGTGGTGGACATATCTCGCATTTGTTAGGAAAAATCCCATATACCATGAAAAGTGCAAATTGCAAATAGAGCTCAAATTCGAAAAACAAGCACATATTCATGTTCCCCTAGGTCAGGGAAGCCCAAAAAAGTTGAGTTTTTGGGATCTGATCTGTCCCTTTGGAGTTGGCCCAGGGCATATCTCGCATTTGTTAGGAAAAATCCCTTATACCATGAAAAGTGCAAATTACAGATAGAGCTCAAATTTGAAGAAGAAACACATATTTATTTTCCCCCAGGTCAGTGTAACCCTCCAAAAAAAGAGTTTTCTGGATCTGGTCTCTCCCTTTGGAGTTGGCCCAACTGATATCTCACATTTGTTAGGAAAAATCCATTATACCATAAAAAGTGAACATAGGAGATAGAGTTCAAATTCGAAAAACAAACACATATTCATATTCCCCTGGGTCAGGGAAGCCCAAAAAAACATGAATATTTAGGATCTGATGTGTCCCTTTGGAGTTGGCCCAGGGTATAACTTGCATTTGTTTGGAAAAATCCCATATACCATGAAAAGTGCACATAGGAGATAGTGCTCAAATTCGAAAAACAAAGACAAATTCATGTTCCCCCGGGTCAGGGAAACCGAAAAAAACATGAGTTTTTGGGATCTGATCTGTCCCTGTGGAGTTGGCCCTGGGCATAACTCGCATTTGTTTGGAAAAATCCCATATACCATGAAAAGTGCAAATTGCAGATAGAGCTCAAATTTGTATAACAATCACATATTTACGTTCCCCCGGGTCAGGGAAACCCTGCAAAAAAAGAGTTTCCTGGATCTGGTCTCTCCCTTTGGAGTTGGCCCAACTCATATCTCGCATTTGTTAGGAAAAATCCATTATAGCTTGAAAAGTGCACATAGGAGAGAGAGCTCAAATTCGAAAAACAAACACATATTCATATTCCCCTGGGTTAGGGAAGAGCAAAAAATATGAATATTTAGGATCTGATCTGTCCCTTTGGAGATGGCCCGGGGTATAACTCGCTTTTGTTAGGAAAAATCCCATATATGATGAAAAGTGAAAATTGGAGATAGATGTTGTGATTCAGGGTCAGCCTGTGGGTTCGGCAGTTGGGTCGGACGACTCAGAGGAGGAGGGGGGTGTTGAAGACCTTGCTGAGGGGGTTGAAGATCTTGCTGATGATAGCCCTCAGGCAGGCCCCTCCCACTTGGTCACCATGGAGACCCAGCTGTGTGAGCCTGACAGTGTGGATGAAGGTGACCCACAGCTGGCCCTGTTCAAGGACGCCCGACGCAGGAGGCAGTCAAGTAGGAGTAAACAGAGGAAGGCTGTGGGGCTTCTCGGAAGGAGGCAGAGAGAGGCCACGCCCTGAACTCTTTATAAAGGGAATGTGTGGGGAGGGCTGGTTTGCTGAAAGCAACCGCTCAGATAGTGTTTCAAAGCTCCTGTATCTTGGTTCGTGTCTTGTTTGTTTTTTGTAGTAATAAATTGGGCAGACGTAATTCCAGCCTCTTGCCGTTTGTAAAGGGGTTGCCTTTTCTGCAGGGCCGGTAGCAGGCTGGTACAGAACAGTTTGCTTTCAGCCACCCACCCCTTACTAATATTATGGAGCAGCTACGTGCTGAGAATGCCCAGCTCACCCAGCAACTGACTTTGCTGGCAGCTCAGGTGGCTCAACTGCAAGCTCAGGTTCATGCTGCACCCCCACCATCACCCCCACCCAGGAGAAAATGCCAAGTTGCAATGCCGGATAAATTTACAGGCACTCCAGAACTGTTTCCTGCTTTCCTGGGACAATGCCAGCTCTTTATCAGCGTGAGAGCAGCTGATTTCCCCACCGACCGGGATAAGGTGGGGTTTGTGTTAAGCCTTCTTTCGGGTGATGCAGCTCGTTGGGGCACGCCTCTGCTGGCTCAACCTAGCCCATTGTTGGACAACTTTGTGGGGTTTTGTGATCATATGCGTCTGATGTATGAGGACCCTATTAAGACGCAGACTGCTACTCGACGCCTGAAAGCTCTGAGGCAGGGTCAACGCCCCCTACAGGGCTATATCAGCGATTTTCGGCTGCTTAGCCAGGATTCCGCCTGGAATGAGGCTGCGCTCGTGGATGCCTTCCAGGATGGATTGTCGGAGGAGATGTTGGATGAGCTGGCCCGTGTGGATATTCCCTCAGACCTGAATGGGCTGATCCATCTCTGCCTGCGGATCGATGCTCGGTTGCAGCAGCGAAGGAGTCGCCGTGCCACCCCACAGACCCCTGCAGCCCCTGTTGTGCGTGAGCCCCCAGTTCAAAGGGAGGAGCCAATGGAGCTGGGTGCCGCCAGGTCTCGTCTATCGGTGACTGAAATGAACAGACGACGATCGGGGGGGTTGTGTTTTTACTGTGGGGACCCTGGGCATTTGGCTGCTTTTTGCCCAAAGAAGCGACAGCGGGCATCAGTGACCGAGTCTGCCCCGAGAAAGTCCCCTACTTTTCTGTCGGGAAACGCCCCGAGCCCGATCTAGACGGTGTGATAGATCGGGCGTCCCACAACAACACTGAGCGACGTCTTTCCGATGCTGCCTGTGGACCTCCACGGCATTTGATTTTGGAGGCACGTCTGATCCTTCCTGGCAAGCCAGAGGGGATTCCAGTCCATGCCTTAATTGACTCTGGGGCCACCACAAATTTTATGGACTCAGCATTTGTGGCCAAATGGGCTGTTCCCCAGTGCCCGGTGGATCCGCCCATGTTAGTGGAGACTATCGATGGTCGAGTGCTCCTGTCTGGGCCAATTACGGCCGCCACGCAACCATTATGTATGGCCATCAGTTCCCATGTGGAGGCCATTCAGTTCTATATCACCTCTGATCTGCATTTCCCCGTGGTCCTGACTGGCGTGGCTCCGGGCGCATGACCCACAGATCTATTGGTCACAGAACTTGGTCACCTTCCCAAGCTTGCAGTGCGTGGACCACTCCCGCCATATCTGTGCCGGCCAGGTGGAGGGTTCCCCAGGGGTTTCCTTGCCTCCTGAACTGTCCGACTTTGCTGATGTATTCAGCGAGACAGAGGCGGATCAATTACCCCCGCACAGGCCCTATGACTGCCCCATTGATTTAGTCCCTGATGCGCCTCTCCCAGTGGGGCGTTTGTACTCCATGTCGGACCCCGAGTTGGCTGCATTGCGGGACTTTCTGGAGAAGAATTTGGCTCGCGGTTTCATCCGGCCCTCATCCTCGCCAGTGTCTGCACCCGTGCTCTTCGTCAAAAAGAAGTCGGGCGAATTACGGCTTTGCTGCGATTATAGGAAACTTAACGCCATCACGGTGCGCAATCGTTACCCGCTGCCCCTCATCACCGAACTCTTGGACCGACTCCGGGAGGCTAAGATCTTCACGAAACTGGACCTGCGTGGAGCTTACAACCTCGTCAGGGTTCGGCCGGGTGATGAGTGGAAGACGGGGTTTGGTACTCGCTATGGACATTTTGAGTACACGGTGATGCCGTTTGGCCTGACCAACGCCCCCGCCGTGTTTCAGCATTTCATGAATGACATTTTCCGGGATTTGTTGGATCAGTTTGTCGTGATCTACTTGGATGACATCCTGATCTACTCCCCGTCGCGTGAGGTGCATCATCAGCATCTCCATCAGGTCCTGCAGCGACTCCGAGAACATCGGCTGTTTGCCAAGTTGGAGAAGTGCCAGGTCTACCGGGTGACCATCGATTTCCTGGGTCACCGCATTTCTCCTGAGGGCATCGCCATGGAGCCGAGTAAGGTTGAGTCTTTGCAGAGTTGGCAACCCCCGTGTCGCGTGAAGGATGTTCAGCGACTTCTTGGGTTCGCCAACTATTACCGAACTTTCATCCCTGGGTTTGCTGCCTTGACAGCCCCCCTCACCCGGCTCCTGCAGAAGAAGACTCGGTTCCAGTGGAACGCTCCAGAACAACAGGCTTTCCAGACTTTGAAGGAAGCCTTCATGAAGGAGCCCATCTTGAAGCATCCTGACCCGCAACGGCCGTTTGTTGTGGAGGCGGACGCCTCCGACATTGCCATTGGGGCGGTGTTACTCCAGGCAACGACGCCCAGCGGTACCCTCTTCCCTTGCGCGTACCATTCACGAAAACTGAACCCTTCGGAGCGCAATTATACAATCTGGGAGAAGGAGCTGCTGGCCATCAAAGCGGCGTTCGAGGCCTGGAGGCATCATCTGGAGGGAGCGCGGCATCAAATCGAGGTCCGGACGGACCATAAGAATTTGGAAAGCCTGCAGACCGCTCGGAATTTGAACCAACGCCAGATCCGGTGGTCTCTTTTCTTTGCGAGGTTTGACTTCTGGGTTCGGTACATACCTAGCGGGAACAATCAAAGAGTGGATGCTCTGTCCAGGAAGCCCGAATATTCCCGAGTGGAAGACAAGCTTCTGCCCAGGACAGTGATCCCCGTCGAGTCTTTTGCTGCGGTGCGGGAGCCGGTTGATATACGGGCTCGGATCCGGGAGGCACAGCAGCAGGAGGTGTGGGTGGCTCAGAGGAAGGAGGAGGTGGGGCCAGATTCTCCTTGGACGGTCACAGATGGACTCTTGTATTATCGTGACCGGCTCTACGTTCCGGGAGGGCCACTCAGGGGACTCATCCTCAGCCAGTGTCACGATAACCCGGCGGCGGGGCATTTTGGCCTGTTCAAGACCCTGAACCTGGTCTCCCATACCTTCTGGTGGCCCCGAGTCCGACACGACGTCCAGTCCTATGTTACCTCCTGCATCCCATGCAGGCAGGCCAAGTCAGCGACAGGGGCCCCGCCTGGATTACTGCAGCCTTTGCCAACACCCAAAAGACCCTGGGGGGCTGTGTCCATGGACTTTCTGATGGATTTACCCCCATCCTCTGGTTTTACGACACTGTATGTGGTGGTGGACATGCTGACCAAGATGGCGCACTTCATCCCCTGTCGCGGCTTACCGTCAGCCCACGCCACTAGTCGTATGTTCATTCAGCCGGTGTTTCGGCTGCACGGCCTCCCTGATAGAGTCGTCTCTGATAGGGGGCCCCAGTTTACAGCCCGCTTCTGGCAGGAGTTGATGCATGCATTGGATATCAAGATTTGCCTCTCGTCCCCGCATCATCCTCAAACTGACGGGGGAACCGAGAAGGTCATTGGTATCCTGGAACAATATCTGCGCTGCTTCGTCAATCTGCAGCAAAACAATTGGGTGGACTATCTGGCCATAGCTGAGTTTGCATTTAACAATTCGCAGCACACCTCCACACAGATGACACCGTTCTTGGCCAATGTGGGATATCACCCCCGGTTTTATCCCCTTTCTCCCGTGGACTCACCGGAGCCGGCAGCGAACGACTTCATGGCAGAGTTACAGGCGACCCATCGATTGGTGCGACGTCAGTTAGAGAAGGCCAAGGCCGATTACAAAAGGTTTGCTGATCGGTCAAGACGGGATACGCCTCCACTATCGGTGGGAGATCGGGTCTGGTTGTCCACCAGGAACCTACCGTCAACACGGCCGGTGAGAAAGTTAGATCACCGATATTTAGGACCGTTCCCAGTCGAGGCTGTCATCAATCCGGTCGCCTATCGCTTAACTCTGCCACGTTCCCTGCGCGTGCACCCAGTCTTTCATCGGTCTCTGTTGGTCCCCGAGCAACCGGCCTGTCCACTCCGCCGAGCGGAACATCCCCCATCAGGACCTCATGATGGAGGCAGCACCCCTGAGCACGAGGTCGCCAGCATCAGGGATTCCCGTTGGCTGAAAGGTCATTTCCAGTACCTGATTGAATGGAAAGGTTACGGACCAGAGGACTTCACCTGGGAAGACGCGACCGCCGTTCATGCCCCTGCGTTGGTGACCGCTTTTCATGAACAATTTCCATCCCGACCGCATCCAGATCGGCAGACCCGGGGGAAGGGCCCTGCGGTGCGGGATAGTGTTGTGATTCAGTGTCAGCTTGTGGGTTCGGCAGTTGGGTCGGACGACTCAGAGGAGGAGGGGGGTATTGAAGACCTTGATGAGGGGGTTGAAGATCTTGCTGATGATAGCCCTCAGGCAGGCCCCTCCCACTTGGTCACCATGGAGACCCAGCTGTGTGAGCCTGACAGTGTGGATGAAGATGACCCACAGCTGGCCCTGTTCAAGGACGCCCGACGCAGGAGGCAGTCAAGTAGGAGTAAACAGAGGAAGGCTGTGGGGCTTCTCGGATGGAGGCAGAGAGAGGCAACGCCCTGAACTCTTTATAAACGGAATGTGTGGGGAGGGCTGGTTTGCTGAAAGCAACCGCTCAGATAGTGTTTCAAAGCTCCTGTATCTTGGTTCGTGTCTTGTTTGTTATTTGTAATAATAAATTGGGCAGACGTAATTCCAGCCTCTTGCCGTTTGTAAAGGGGTTGCCTTTTCTGCAGGGCCGGTAGCAGGCTGGTACAGAACAATAGAGCTCAAATTTTAAAAAAAGACATATTCATATTCCCCTGGGTCAGGTAAGCCCAAAAAACATGAGTTTCCTGGATCTGATCTGTCCCTGTGGAGTTGGCCAAGGGCATATCTCACATTTCTTAGGAAAAATCACTTATACCATCAATAGTGCAAATTGCAGATAGTGCTCAAATTCGAAAAAGAAAGTCATATTCATATTCCCCTGGGTCAGGGAAACCCAGAAAACATGAGTTTTCGGCATCTGATCTATCCCTGTGGAGTTGGCCCAGAGCATATCTTGCATTTGTTAGGAAAGATCCCTTGTACCATCAATATTGCAAATTGCAGATAGAGGTCAAATTTGAAAAACAAAGATATATTCAAGTGCCCCCTGGTCAGGGAAACAAAAAAAAACGTGAGTTTCTGGGATCTGATCTGTCCCTGTGGAGTTGGCAAAGGGTATAACTCACATTTGTTTGGAAAAATCCCATATACCATGAAAAGTGCAAATTCCCCCGGGTCAGGGAAGCCCAAAGAACATGAGTTTCCTTGATCTGATCTGTCCCTGTGGAGTAGGCCCAGGGCATATCTCACATTTCTTAGGAAAAATCCCTTATACCATCAATATTGCAAATTGCAGATAGAGGTCAAATTCAAAAAACAAAGACGTATTCATGCTCCCCTAGGTCGGGGAAAATGAAAAAAATGTGAGTTTTTGGGATCTGATCTGTCTCTTTGGAGTTGGCCCAGGGCATAACTCGCATTTCTTAGGAAAAATCCCATATACCATGAAAAGTGCAAATTACAGAGAGAGATGTTCCCCCGGGTAAGGGAAACCCAAAAAAACGTGAGTTTTTGGGATCTGATCTGTCTCTTTGGAGTTGGCAAAGGGCATAACTTGCATATGTTAGGAAAAATCCCATATACCATGAAAAGTGCAAATTGCAGATAGAGCTCAAATTTGTATAACAATCACATATTTATGTTCCCCCGGGTCAGGGAAACCCTGCAAAAAAAGAGTTTCCGGTATCTGGTCTCTCCCTTTGGAGTTGGCCCAACTCATATCTCGCATTTGTTAGGAAAAATCCATTATAGCTTGAAAAGTGCACATAGGAGATAGAGCTCAAATTCAAAAAACAAACACATATTCATATTCCCCTGGGTCAGGGAAGCCCAAAAAACATGAGTTTCCTGGATCTGATCTGTCCCTGTGGAGTTGGCCCAGGGCATATCTCACATTTCTTAGGAAAAATCCCTTATACCATCAATAGTGCAAATTGTAGATAGAGCTCAAATTCGAAAAAGAAAGACATATTCATATTCCCCTGGGTAAGGGAAACCCAAAAAAATGAGTTTCCTGGATCTGATCTGTCTTTTTGGAGTTGGCCCAGGGCATATCTCGCATTTGTTAGGAAAAATCACTTATTCCATCAATAGTGCAAATTGCTGATAGAGCTCAAATTCGAAAAACAAAGACGTATTCATGCTCCCCTGGGTCGGGGAAACCGAAAAAAATGTGAGTTTTTGGGATCTGATCTGTCCCTTTGGAGTTGGGAAAGGGCATAACTTGCATATGTTAGGAAAAATCCCATATACCATGAAAAGTGCAAATTACAGATAGAGCTCAAATTTGAAGAAGAAACACATATTTATGTTCCCCCAGGTCAGGGAAACCCTCCAAAAAAAGAGTTTTCTGGATCTGGTCTCTCCCTTTGGAGCTGGCCCAACTGATATCTCACATTTGTTAGGAAAAATCCATTATACCATAAAAAGTGAACATAGGAGATAGAGTTCAAATTCGAAAAACAAACACATATTCATATTCCGCTGGGTCAGGGAAGCCCAAAAAACATGAATATTTAGGATCTGATCTGTCCCTTTTGGAGATGGCCCAGGGTATAACTTTATTTTGTTAGGAAAAATCCCATATATGATGTAAAGTGAAAATTGGAGATACAGCTCAAATTAAAAAAAAAGACATATTCATATTCCCCTGGGTAAGGGAAACCCAAAAAAATGAGTTTCCTGGATCTGATCTGTCCCTGGGGACTTGGCCCAGGGCATACATCACATTTCTTAGCAAAAATCACTTATACCATCAATAGTGCAAATTGCAGATAGAGCTCAAATTCAAAAAAGAAAGACATATTCACGTTCCCCGGTTCAGGGAAGCCCAAAAAACATGAGTTTTATGGTTCGGATATGTCCCTGTGGAGTTGGCCCAGAGCATATCTCGCATATGTTAGGAAAAATTCCATATACCATGAAAAGTGGAAATTGGAGATAGAGCTGAAATTCGAAAAACAAAGACATATTCATGTTCCCCCGGGTTAGGGAAACCCCAAAATACATGAGTTTTCTGGATCTTATCTGTCCCTGTGCAGTTGGCCCAGGACATATCTCGCATTTGTTAGGAAAAATCAATTATACCATGAAAAGTGAGCATAGTTAGTTCAAATTCAAAATTCGAAAAACAAACACATATTCATATTCCCCTACGTCAGGGAAGCAAAAAAAACATGAATATTTAGGATCTGATCTGTCCCTTTCGACTTGGCCCAGGGTATAACTCACATTTGTTAGGAATAATCCATTATACCATCAATATTGAAAATTGCAGATAGAGGTCAAATTCGAAAAACAAAGACATATTCATGTTCTCCCGGGTCAGGGAAGCCCACAAAAACATGAGTTTTCGGAATCTGATCTGTCCCTTTGGAGTTTGGCCACGGCATATCTCGAATTTGTCAAGAAAAATCCTTTATACCATGAGAAGTGAAAATTGAAGATAGAACTCAAATTCGAAAAACAGAGACCTATTCATGTTCCGTCGGCTCAGGGAAACCCAAAAATACATGAGTTTTCTGGATCTTATCTGTCCCTGTGCAGTTGGCCCAGGAGATATCTCGCATTTGTTAGGAAAAATCCTTTATACCATCAATCGTGCAAATTGGAGATAGAGCTCAAATTCGAAAAAGAAAGACATATTCATATTCCCCTGGGTCAGGGAAAGCCAAAAAACCCAGCATCTGATCTGTCCCTGTGGAGTTGGCCCAGAGCATATCTCGCATTTGTTAGGAAAAATTCCTTATACAATCAAAAGTGCAAATTGCAGATTGAACTCAAATTTGAAGAACAAACACATATTTATGTTCCCCCGGGTCTGGGAAGCCCTCCAAAAAGAGTTTTCTGGATCTGGTCTGTCCCTGTGGAAAAATCCCATATACCATGAAAAGTGCAAATTACAGATAGAGCTCAAATTTGAAGAAGAAACACATATTTATGTTCCCCCAGGTCAGGGAAACCCTCCAAAAAAAGAGTTTTCTGGATCTGGTCTCTCCCTTTGGAGTTGGCCCAACAGATACCTCGCATTTGTTAGGAAAAATCCATTATACCATAAAAATAGGAGGCAGAGATCAAATTCGAAAAACAAAGACAAATTCATGTTCCCCTGGGTTAGGGAAACCCAAAAATACATGAGTTTTCTGGATCTTCTCTGTCCCTGTGCAGTTGGCCCAGGACATATCTCGCATTTGTTTGGAAAAATCCATTATACCATGAAAGGTGAACATAGTTAGTTCAAATTCGAAATTTGAAAAACAAACACATATTCATATTCCCCTACGTCAGGGAAGCCCAAAAAAACATGAATAGTTTTTGGGATCTGATCTGTCCCTGTGGAGTTGGCCCTCGGCATAACTCGCATTTGTTTGGAAAAATCCCATATACCATGAAAAGTGCAAATTCCCCTGGGTCAGGGAAGCCCAAAGAACATGAGTTCCCTGGATCAGATCTTTCCCTGTGGAGTTGGCCAAGGGCATATCTCACATTTGTTAGGAATAATCCATTATACCATCAATATTGAAAATTGCAGATAGAGGTCAAATTCGAAAAACAAAGACATATTCATGTTCTCCCGGGTCAGGGAAGCCCACAAAAACATGAGTTTTCGGAATCTGATCTGTCCCTTTGGAGTTTGGCCACGGCATATCTCGAATTTGTCAAGAAAAATCCTTTATACCATGAGAAGTGAAAATTGAAGATAGAACTCAAATTCGAAAAACAGAGACCTATTCATGTTCCGTCGGCTCAGGGAAACCCAAAAATACATGAGTTTTCTGGATCTTATCTGTCCCTGTGCAGTTGGCCCAGGAGATATCTCGCATTTGTTAGGAAAAATCCTTTATACCATCAATAGTGCAAATTGCAGATAGAGATCAAATTCGAAAAAGAAAGACATATTCACGTTCCCCGGTTCAGGGAAGCCCAAAAAACATGAGTTTTATGGTTCGGATATGTCCCTGTGTTGTTGGCCCAGAGCATATCTCGCATATGTTAGGAAAAATCCCATATACCATGAAAAGTGGAAATTGGAGATAGAGCTCAAATTCGAAAAAGAAGGACATATTCACGTTCCCTGGTTCAGGGAAGCCCAAAAAACATGAGTTTTCTGGATCTGGTCTGTCCCTGTGGAGTTGGCCCAGGACATATCTCACATTTCTTAGGAAAAATCCCATATACCATGAAAAGTGGAAATTGGAGATAGAGCTCAAATTCGAAAAACAGAGACATATTCATGTTCCGTCGGCTCAAAGAAACCCCAAAATACATGAGTTTTCTGGATCTTATCTGTCCCTGTGCAGTTGGCCCAGGAGATATCTCGCATTTGTTAGGAAAAATCCTTTATACCATCAATCGTGCAAATTGGAGATACAGCTCAAATTCAAAAAAGAAAGACATATTCATGTTCGGGACCTGATCTTTCCCTGTGCAGTTGGCGCATGGCATATCTTGCATTTGTTAGGAAAAATCCCATATACCATGAAAAGTGAAAATTGCAGATAAAGGTCAAATTCGAAAAACGAAGACGTATTCATGCTCCCCTATGTCGGGGAAACCGAAAAAAATGTGAGTTTTTGGGATCTGATCTCTCTGTTTGGAGTTGGCCCAGGGCATAACTGGCATTTCTTAGGAAAAATCACTTATACCATCAATAGTGCAAATTGCAGATAGAGCTCAAATTCGAAAAAGAAAGACATATTCACGTTCCCCGGTTCAGGGAAGCCCAAAAAACATGAGTTTTATGGTTCGGATATGTCCCTGTGGAGTTGGCCCAGAGCATATCTCGCATATGTTAGGAAAAATCCCATATACAATGAAAAGTGCAAATTACAGATAGAGCTCAAATTTGAAGACGAAACACATATTTATGTTCCCCAAGGTCAGGGAAACCCTCCAAATAAAGAGTTTTCTGGATCTAGTCTCTCCCTTTGGAGTTGGCCCAACTGATACCTCTCATTTGTTAGGAAAAATCCATTATACCATAAAAATAGGAGACAGAGATCAACTTCGAAAAACAAAGAGAAATTCATGTTCCCCCGGGTTAGGGAAACCCAAAAAAACGTGAGTTTTTTGGGATCTGATCTGTCTCTTTGGAGTTGGCAAAGGGCATAACTTGCATATGTTAGGAAAAATCCCATATACCATGAAAAGTGCAAATTGCAGATAGAGCTCAAATTTGAAGAAGAAACACATATTTATGTTCCCCCAGGTCAGGGAAACCCTCCAAAAAAAGAGTTTTCTGGATCTGGTCTCTCCCTTTGGAGTTGGCCCAACTGATACCTCGCATTTGTTAGGAAATATCCATTATACCATAAAAATAGGAGACAGATATCAAATTCGAAAAACAAAGGCAAATTCATGTTCTCCCGGGTTAGGGAAACCCCAAAAAACATGAGTTTTTGGGATCTGATCTGTCCCTGTGGAGTTGGCCCTCGGCATAACTCGCATTTGTTTGGAAAAATCCCATATACCATGAAAAGTGCAAATTGCAGATAGAGCTCAAATTTGTATAACAATCACATATTTATGTTCCCCCGGGTCAGGGAAAAACTGCAAAAAAAGAGTTTCCTGGATCTGGTCTCTCCCTTTGGAGTTGGCCCAGCTCATATCTCGCATTTGTTAGGAAAAATCCATTATAGCTTGAAAAGTGCACATAGGAGATAGAGCTCAAATTCAAAAAACAAACACATATTCATATTCCCCTGGGTCAGGGAAGAGCAAAAAAACATGAATATTTAGGATCTGATCTGTCCCTTTGGACATGGCCCGGGGTATAACTCGCTTTTGTTAGGAAAAATCCCATATATAATGAAAAGTGAAAATTGGAAATAGAGCTCAAATTAAAAAAAAAGATATATTCATATTCCCCTGGGTCAGGGAAGCCCAAAAAACATGAGTTTCCTGGATCTGATCTGTCCCTGTGGAGTTGGCCCAGGGCATATCTCACATTTCTTAGGAAAAATCACTTATACCATCAATAGTGCAAATTGCAGATAGAGCTAAAATTCAAAAAAGAAAGACATATTCATATTCCCCTGGGTCAGGGAAACCCAAAAAACATGAGTTTTCGGCATCTGATCTATCCCTGTGGAGTTGGCCCAGAGCATATCTCGCATTTGTTAGGAAAAATCCCTTTGTACCATCAATATTGCAAATTGCAGATAGAGGTCAAATTTGAAAAACAAAGACATATTCATGTGCCCGCTGGTCAGGGAAACCAAAAAAACATGAGTTTCTGGGATCTGATCTGTCCCTTTGAGCTCTATCTGCAATTTGCACTATTGATGGTATAAGGTATTTTTCTTAACAAATGTGAGATATGTCCTAGGCCAACTCCACAAGGACAGATGAGATCTGGAAAATTCATGTTTTTTTGGGCTTCCCTGAACCGTGGGAATATGAATATATCTTTGTTTTTCTAATTTGAGCTTTATCTGCAATTTGCACGATTGATGGTATAACGGATTTTTCCTAACAAATGCGAGATATCAGTTGGGCCAACTCCAAGGGGAAAGACCAGAGCGTTCCCCCTGACCTGGGGGAACATAAATATGAGTTTCTTCTTCAAATTTGAGCTCTATCTGTAATTTGAACTTTTCATGGTATATGGGATTTTTCCTAACATATGCAAGTTATGCCCTGGGCCAACTCAAAAGGGACAGATCACATCCCATCCCAAAAACTCATGTTTTTTTGGGTTTCTGTGACCCGGGGGAACATGAATATGTCTTTGTTTTTCAAATTTGAGCTCAATCTCCTATTTGCACTTTTCATGGGATATGGGATTTTTCCTAACAAATGCGAGATATGTCCTGGGGACAGATAAGGGACAGATAAGATCCAGAAAACTCCTAACATATGCAAGTTATGCCCTTTGCCAACTCCAAAGGGACAGATCACATCACAAAAACTCATGTTTTTTTCAGTTTCCCTGACCCAGGGGAACATGAATATGTCTTTGTTTTTTGAATTTGACCTCGATCTGCAATTTGCAATATTGATGGTATAAGGGATTTTTCCTAACAAATGCACGATTTGCCCTGGGCCAACAGCACAGGGACAGATGAGATCCTGAAAACTCATGTTTTTTTTCGTTTTCCCTGACTTGGGGGAATATGAATATGTCTTTCTTTTTCGAATTTGAGCTTTATCTGCAATTTGCACTATTGATGGTATAAGTGATTTTTCCTAGGAAATGTTAGATATGCCCTAGTCCAACTCCACAGGGAAAGATCTGATCCAGGGAACTCCTGGTTTTTTCGGTTTCCGTAAACAAGGGCAACATGAATATGTGCTTGTTTTTCAAATTGGAGCTCTATCTGCAATTTGCACTTCTCATGGTATAAGGGATTTTAACTAACAAATGCGTGTTATGCCCTGGGCCCACTCCACAGGGAGAGACCAGATCCAGAAAACTCTTTTTTTGGTTGGCTTCCCTGAAACCGAGCTGTATCTCCAATTTCCACTTCTGATGGATTTTTCCTAACAAATGTGAGTTATACCTTTTGCCAACTCCACAGGGACAGATCAGATCCCAGAAACTCACGTTTTTTTTGGTTTCCCTGACCAGGGGGCACATGAATATATCTTTGTTTTTCAAATTTGACCTCTATCTGCAATTTGCAATATTGATGGTACAAGGGATTTTTCCTAACAAATGCGAGATATGCTCTGGGCCAACTCCACAGGGATAGATCAGATGCCGAAAACTCATGTTTTTTGGGTTTCCCTGACCCAGGGGAATATGAATATGACTTTCTTTTTCGAATTTGAGCTCTATCTGCAATTTGCACTATTGATGGTATAAGTGATTGGCCAACTCCACAGGGACAGATCAGATCCAGGAAACTCATGTTTTTTGGGCTTCCCTGACCCAGGGGAATATGAATATGTCTTTTTTTAAAATTTGAGCTCTATTGTTCTGTACCAGCCTGCTACCAGCCCTGCAGAAAAGGCAACCCCTTTACAAACAGCAAGAGGCTGGAATTACGTCTGCCAAATTTATTACTACAAAAAACAAACAAGACACGAACCAAGATACAGGAGCTTTGAAACACTATCTGAGCGGTTGCTTTCAGCAAACCAGCCCTCCCCACACATTCCGTTTATAAAGAGTTCAGGGCGTGGCCTCTCTCTGCCTCCTTCCGAGAAGCCCCACAGCCTTCCTCTGTCTTTCTTTTTCGAATTTGAGCTTTATCTGCAATTTGCACTATTGATGGTATAAGTGATTTTTCCTAGGAAATGTTAGATATGCCCTAGTCCAACTCCACAGGGAAAGATCTGATCCCGGGAACTCCTGGATTTTTCAGTTTCCGTAACCAAGGGCAACATGAATATGTGCTTGTTTTTCAAATTGGAGATCTATCTGCAATTTGCACTTCTCATGGTATAAGGGATTTTTCCTAACAAATGCGTGTTATGCCCTGGGCCTACTCCACAGGGAAAGACCAGATCCAGAAAACTCTTTTTTTGGTTGGCTTCCCTGAAACCGGGGAGCTTAAATATGTCTTTGTTCTTCAAATTTGAGCTCTATTTGCAATTTGCACTTTTCATGGTATATGGGATTTTTCCTAACAAATGCGAGTTATGCCCGTGGCAAACTCCACAGGGAAAGATCAGGTCCCAAAAACTCATGGTATTTTGGGTTTCCCTGACCCGGGAGAACATGAATATGTCTTTCTTTTTCGAATTTGAGCTCTATCTCCAATTTCCAGGATTGATGGTATAAGGGATTTTTCCTAACAAATGCGAGTTATGCCCAGGGCCAACTCCTCAGGGACAGATCAGATCCCAAAAACTCATGTTTTTTGGGTTTCCCTGACTTGGAGGAACATGAATATCTCGCATTTTTTATGAAAAATCCCATTTACCACGAAAAGTTAAAATTGCACATAAAGCTCAAATTCGAAAAACAAAGACATATTCATGTTCCCCAAGGTCAGGGAAACCGAAAAAAATGTTAGTTTCCTTGATCTGATCTGTCCCTGTGGAGTTGGCCCAGGGCATATCTCACATTTCTTAGGAAAAATCCCTTATACCATCAATAGTGCAAATTGCAGATAGAGCTCAAATTCAAAAAAGAAAGACATATTCATATTCCCCTGGGTAAGGGAAACCCAAAAAAATGAGTTTCCTGGATCTGATCTGTCCCTTTGGAGATGGCCCAGGGCATATCTCGCATTTGTTAGGAAAAATCACTTATTCCATCAATAGTGCAAATTGCTGATAGAGCTCAAATTCGAAAAAGAAAGAAATATTCATATTCCCTTGGGTCAGGGAAACCCAAAAATCCAGCATCTGATCTGTCCCTGTGGAGTTGGCCCAGAGCATATCTTGCATTTGTTAGGAAAAATTCCTTATACAATCAAAAGTGCAAATTACAGATTGAACTCAAATTTGAAGAACAAACACATATTTATGTTCCCCCGGGTCTGGGAAGCCCTCCAAAAAGAGTTTTCTGGATCTGGTCTGTCCCTGTGGAAAAATCCCATATACCATGAAAAGTGCAAATTACAGATAGAGCTCAAATTTGAAGAAGAAACACATATTTATGTTCCCCCAGGTCACGGAAACCCTCCAAAAAAAGAGTTTTCTGGATCTGGTCTCTCCCTTTGGAGTTGGCCCAACTCATATCTCGCATTTGTTAGGAAAAATCCATTATAGCTTGAAAAGTGCACATAGGAGATAGAGCTCAAATTCGAAAAACAAACACATATTCATATTCCCCTGGGTCAGGGAAGAGCAAAAAAACATGAATATTTAGGATCTGATCTGTCCCTTTGGACATGGCCCGGGGTATAACTCGCTTTTGTTAGGAAAAATCCCATATATGATGAAAAGTGAAAATTGGAGATAGAGCTCAAATTAAAAAAAAGACATATTCATATTCCCCTGGGTGAGGGAAGCCCAAAAAACATGAGTTTCCTGGATCTGATCTGTCCCTGTGGAGTTGGCCCAGGACATATCTCACATTTCTTAGGAAAAATCACTTATACCATCAATAGTGCAAATTGCAGATAGAGGTCAAATTTGAAAAACAAAGACATATTCATGTGCCCCCTGGTCAGGGAACCCAAAAAAACCATGAGTTTCTGGGATCTGATCTGTCCCTGTGGAGTTGGCACAGGGCATAACTCACATTTGTTAGGAAAAATCCATGAAAATTGGAAATTGGAGATAGAGCTCAAATTCGAAAAAGAAAGACATATTCATATTCCCCTGGGTCAGGGAAACCCAAAAAACATGAGTTTTCAGCATCTGATCTGTCCCTGTGGAGTTGGCCCAGAGCATATCTCGCATTTGTTAGGAAAAATTCCTTATACAATGAAAAGTGCAAATTGCAGATTGAACTCAAATTTGAAGAACAAACACATATGTATGTTCCCCCAGGTCTGGGAAGCCCTCCAAAAAGAGTTTTCTGGATCTGGTCTGTACCTGTGCAGTTGGCCCAGGGCATATCTCGCATTTGTTAGGAAAAATCCCTTATACCATGAAAAGTGCAAATTGCAAATAGAGCTAAAATTTGAAAAACAAAGACATATTCATGTTCCCCCGGGTTAGGGAAACCCAAAAATACATGAGTTTCCTGGATCTGGTCTCTCCCTTTGGAGTTGGCCCAACTCATATCTCGCATTTGTTAGGAAAAATCCATTATAGCTTGAAAAGTGCACATAGGAGATAGAGCTCAAATTCGAAAAACAAACACATATTCATATTCCCCTGGGTCAGGGAAGCCCAAAAAACATGAATATTTAGGATCTGATCTGTCCCTTTGGAGATGGCCCGGGGTATAACTTTATTTTGTTAGGAAAAATTCCCTTATATGATGTAAAGTGAAAATTGGAGATAGAGCTCAAATTCAAAAAAAAGACACGATTTGCCATGAGCCAACACCACAGGGACAGATGAGATCCTGAAAACTCATGTTTTTTTGGTTTTCCCTGACTTGGGGGAATATGAATATGTCTTTCTTTTTCGAATTTGAGCTTTATCTGCAATTTGCACTATTGATGGTATAAGTGATTTTTCCTAGGAAATGTTAGATATGCCCTAGTCCAACTCCACAGGGAAAGATCTGATCCAGGGAACTCCTGGATTTTTCAGTTTCCGTAACCAAGGGCAACATGAATATGTGCTTGTTTTTCAAATTGGAGCTCTATCTGCAATTTGCACTTCTCATGGTATAAGGGATTTTTCCTAACAAATGCGTGTTATGCCCTGGGCCCACTCCACAGGGACAGACCAGATCCAGAAAACTCTTTTTTTGGTTGGCTTCCCTGAAACTGGGGAGCTTAAATATGTTTTTGTTTGTCAAATTTGAGCTCTATTTGCAATTTGCACTTTTCATGGTATATGGGATTTTTCCTAACAAATGCGAGTTATGCCCGTGGCAAACTCCACAGGGAAAGATCAGGTCCCGAAAACTCATTGTTTTTTGGGTTTCCCTGACCCGGGAGAACATGAATATGTCTTTCTTTTTCGAATTTGAGCTCTATCTCCAATTTCCAGGATTGATGGTATAAGGGATTTTTCCTAACAAATGCGAGTTATGCCCAGGGCCAACTCCTCAGGGACAGATCAGATCCCAAAAACACATGTTTTTTTGGGTTTCCCTGACTTGGAGGAACATGAATATCTCGCATTTTTTAGGAAAAATCCCATTTACCACGAAAAGTGAAAATTGCACATAAAGCTCAAATTCGAAAAACAAAGACATGTTCATGTTCCCCAAGGTCAGGGAAACCGAAAAAATGTTAGTTTCCTTGATCTGATCTGTCCCTGTGGAGTTGGCCCAGGGCATATCTCACATTTCTTAGGAAAAATCCCTTATACCATCAACAGTGCAAATTGCAGATAGAGGTCAAATTCGAAAAACAAAGACATATTCATGTTCCTCCAAGTCAGGGAAACCCAAAAAAACATGAGCTTTTGGGATCTGATGTGTCCCTGTGCAGTTGGCCCAGGACATATCTCACATTTCTTAGGAAAAATCCCTTATACCATCAATCGTGCAAATTGCAAATAGAGCTCAAAGTTGAAGAACAAAGACATATTCACGTTCTCTCGGGTCAGGGAAACCCCCCAAAAATTGAATATTTAGGATCTGATCTGTCCCTTTGGAGTTGGCCCAGGGTATAACTAGCATTTGTTAGGAAAAATCCCATATACCATGAAAAGTGCACATAAGAGATAGAGCTCATATTCGAAAAACAAAGACATATTCATATTCCCCCAGTTAAGGGAAGCCCAAAAAAAACATGAATTCTCCAGATCTGATCTGTCCCTGTGGAGTTAGCTGAGGGCATATCTCGCATTTGTTAGGAAAAATACCATATACCATGACAAGTGAAAATTGGAGATAGAGCTCAAATTTGAAGAAGAAACACATATTTATGTTCCCCCAGGTCAGGGAAACCCTCCAAATAAAGAGTTTTCTGGATCTGGTCTCTCCCTTTGGAGTTGGCCCAACTGATATCTCGCATTTGTTAGGAAAAATCCATTATACCATAAAAAGTGAACATAGGAGATAGAGTTCAAATTCGAAAAACAAACACATATTCATATTCCCCTGGGTCATGGAAGCCCAAAAAAACATGAATATTTAGGATCTGATCTGTCCCTTTGGAGTTGGCCCAACTCATATCTTGCATTTGTTAGTAAAAGTCCATTATACCTTGAAAAGTGCACATAAGAGATAGAGCTCAAATTCAAAAAACAAAGACATATTCATATTCCCCCGGTTCAGGGAATCCCAAAAAAACATGAATTCTCCAGATCTGATCTGTCCCTGTGGAGTTAGCTGAGGGCATATCTGGCATTTGTTAGGAAAAAACATGAGTTTTCGGGACCTGATCTGTACCAAATAGAGCTCAAACTTGAAAAACAAACACATATTTAAGTTCCCCCGTTTCAGGGAAGCCCTACAAAAAAAGAGTTTTCTGGATCTGGTCTGTTCTTGTTATGCCCGAGGGCATAACACGCATTTGTTAGGAAAAATCCCTTATACCATGAGAAGTGCAAATTGCAGATAGAGCTCAAATTCGAAAAACAAGCACATATTCATGTTCCCCTGGGTCAAGGAAGCCCAAAAAACTTGAGTTTTTGGGATCTGATCTTTCCCTTTGGAGTTGGCCCAGGGCATAACTCGCATTTGTTAGGAAAAATCCCATATACCAAGGAAAGTGCAAATAGGAGATCGAGCTGAAATTTGAAAAACAAAGACATATTTATGTTCCACCGGTTCAGGGAAGCCCCCCAAAAATGACTTTTTCGGATCTGATCTGTCCCTGTTGGGTTAGCTGAGGGTATATCTCGCATTTTTTAGGAAAAATCCCATATACCATGACAAGTGAAAATTGGAGATCGAGCTCAAATTCAAAAAAGAAGCACATATTCATGTTCCCCTGGATCAGGGAAACCAAAAAAAACCATTAGTTTCCTTGATTTAATCTGTCCCTGTGGAGTTGGCCCAGGGCATATCTTACATTTCTTAGGAAAAATCACTTATACCATCAATACTGCAAATTGCAGATAAAGCTCAAATTCGAAAAAGAAAGACATATTCATATTCCCCCAAGTCAGGGAAAACCAAAAAAACATGAGTTTTCAGGATCTCATCTGTCCCTGTGGTGTTGGCCCATGGCAAATCGTGCATTTGTTAGGAAAAATCACTTATACCATCAATACTGCAAATTGCAGATAGAGCTCAAAATCGAAAAAGCAAGACATATTCACGTTCCCCGGTTCAGGGAAGCCGAAAAAAACATGAGTTTTCTGGTTCGGATATGTCCCTGTGGAGTTGGCCCAGAGCATATCTCGCATATGTTAGGAAAAGTCCCATATACCATGAAAAGTGCAAATTGCAGATAGAGCTCAAATTTGAAGAAAAAAGACATATTTATGTTCCACCGGGTCAGGGAAGCCCCCCCAAAAATGACCTTTTTGGATCTGATCTCTCCCTGTCGAGATGGCCCAGGGCATAACTCGCATTTGTTAGGAAAAATCCCTGATACCATCAATCGTGCAAATTGGAGATGGAGCTCAAATTCAAAAAAGAAAGACATATTCATGTTCACCCGGGTCAGGGAAACCCAAAAAAAACTTGAGTTTTCGGGACCTGATCTTTCCCTCTGCAGTTAGCGCATGACATATCTCGCATTTGTTAGGAAAAATCCCATATACTATTTGCAAATTGCAAATAGAGCTCAAATTCGAAAAACAAGCACATATTCATGTTCCCCTAGGTCAGGGAAGCCCAAAAAAGTTGAGTTTTTGGGATCTGATCTGTCCCTTTGGAGTTGGCCCAGGGCATATCTCGCATTTGTTAGGAAAAATCCCTTATACCATGAAAAGTGCAAATTACAGATAGAGCTCAAATTTGAAGAAGAAACACATATTTATGTTCCCCCAGGTCAGTGTAACCCTCCAAAAAAAGAGTTTTCTGGATCTGGTCTCTCCCTTTGGAGTTGGCCCAACTGATATCTCGCATTTGTTAGGAAAAATCCATTATGGCTTGAAAAGTGCACATAGGAGATAGAGCTCAAATTCGAAAAACAAATACATATTCATATTCCCCTGGGTCAGGGAAGAGCAAAAAAACATGAATATTTAGGATCTGATCTGTCCCTTTGGACATGGCCCGGGTTATAACTCGCATATGTTAGGAAAAATCCCATATATGATGAAAAGTGAAAATTGGAGATAGAGCTCAAATTAAAAAAAAAGACATATTCATATTCCCCTGGGTCAGGGATGCCCAAAATCATGAGTTTCCTGGATCTGATCTGTCCCTGTGGAGTTGGCCCTGGGCATATCTCACATTTGTTAGGAAAAATCCCTTGTACCATCAATATTGCAAATTGCAGATAGAGGTCAAATTTGAAAAACAAAGACATATTCATGTTTACCTGGGTCAGGGAAACCCAAAAAAACTTGAGTTTTCGGGCTCTCATCTGTCCCTGTGGAGTTGGCACAGGGTGTAACTCACATTTGTTAGGAAAAATCCATGAGAAGTGGAAATTGGAGATAGAGCTCAAATTCGAAAAAGAAAGCCATATTCACGTTCCCCGGTTCAGGGAAGCCCAAAAAACCAAGAGTTTTCTGGTTCGGATATGTCCCTTTGGAGTTGGCCCAGGGTATAACTCGCATTTGTTTGGAAAAATCCCATATACCATGAAAAGTGGAAATTGGAGATAGAGCTCATATTCGAAAAACAAAGACATATTCATGTTCCCCAGGGTCAGGGAAACCAAAAAAAACATGGGTTTCCTGGATCTGATCTGTCCCTGTGGAGTTAGCTGAGGGCATATCTCGCATTTGTTAGGAAAAATACCATATACCATGACAAGTGAAAATTGGAGATAGAGCTCAAATTTGTATAACAATCACATATTTACGTTCCCCCGGGTCAGGGAAACCCTGCAAAAAAAGAGTTTCCTGGATCTGGTCTCTCCCTTTGGAGTTGGCCCAACTGATATCTCGCATTTGTTAGGAAAAATCCATTATACCATAAAAATAGGAGACAGAGATCAAATTCGAAAAACAAAGACAAATTCATATTCCCCCGGGTCAGGGAAACCCAAAAAAACATGAGTTTTTGGGATCTGATCTGTCCCTGTGGAGTTGGCCCTGGGCATAACTCGCATTTGTTTGGAAAAATCCCATATACCATGAAAAGTGCAAATTGCAGATAGAGCTCAAATTTGTATAACAATCACATATTTACGTTCCCCCGGGTCAGGGAAACCCTGCAAAAAAAGAGTTTCCTGGATCTGGTCTCTCCCTTTGGAGTTGGCCCAACTCATATCTCGCATTTGTTCAGAAAAATCCATTATGGCTTGAAAAGTGCACATAGGAGATAGAGCTCAAATTCGAAAAACAAACACATATTCATATTCCCCTGGGTTAGGGAAGAGCAAAAAAACATGAATATTTAGGATCTGATCTGTCCCTTTGGAGATGGCCCGGGGTATAACTCGCTTTTGTTAGGAAAAATCCCATATATGATGAAAAGTGAAAATTGGAGATAGATGTTGTGATTCAGGGTCAGCCTGTGGGTTCGGCAGTTGGGTCGGACGACTCAGAGGAGGAGGGGGGTGTTGAAGACCTTGCTGAGGGGGTTGAAGATCTTGCTGATGATAGCCCTCAGGCAGGCCCCTCCCACTTGGTCACCATGGAGACCCAGCTGTTTGAGCCTGACAGTGTGGATGAAGATGACCCACAGCTGGCCCTGTTCAAGGACGCCCGACGCAGGAGGCAGTCAAGTAGGAGTAAACAGAGGAAGGCTGTGGGGCTTCTCGGAAGGAGGCAGAGAGAGGCCACGCCCTGAACTCTTTATAAAGGGAATGTGTGGGGAGGGCTGGTTTGCTGAAAGCAACCGCTCAGATAGTGTTTCAAAGCTCCTGTATCTTGGTTCGTGTCTTGTTTGTTTTTTGTAGTAATAAATTTGGCAGACGTAATTCCAGCCTCTTGCCGTTTGTAAAGGGGTTGCCTTTTCTGCAGGGCCGGTAGCAGGCTGGTACAGAACAGTTTGCTTTCAGCCACCCACCCCTTACTAATATTATGGAGCAGCTACGTGCTGAGAATGCCCAGCTCACCCAGCAACTCACTTTGCTGGCAGCTCAGGTGGCTCAACTGCAAGCTCAGGTTCATGCTGCACCCCCACCATCACCCCCACCCAGGAGAAAATGCCAAGTTGCAATGCCGGATAAATTTACAGGCACTCCAGAACTGTTTCCTGCTTTCCTGGGACAATGGAAAGCGTGAAATTTATCAGCGTGAGAGCAGCTGATTTCCCCACCGACCGGGATAAGGTGGGGTTTGTGTTAAGCCTTCTTTCGGGTGATGCAGCTCGTTGGGGCACGCCTCTGCTGGCTCAACCTAGCCCATTGTTGGACAACTTTGTGGGGTTTTGTGATCATATGCGTCTGATGTGTGAGGACCCTATTAAGACGCAGACTGCTACTCGACGCCTGAAAGCTCTGAGGCAGGGTCAACGCCCCCTACAGGGCTATATCAGCGATTTTCGGCTGCTTAGCCAGGATTCCGCCTGGAATGAGGCTGCGCTCGTGGATGCCTTCCAGGATGGATTGTCGGAGGAGATGTTGGATGAGCTGGCCCGTGTGGATATTCCCTCAGACCTGAATGGGCTGATCCATCTCTGCCTGCGGATCGATGCTCGGTTGCAGCAGCGAAGGAGTCGCCTTGCCACCCCACAGACCCCTGCAGCCCCTGTTGTGCGTGAGCCCCCAGTTCAAAGGGAGGAGCCAATGGAGCTGGGTGCCGCCAGGTCTCGTCTATCGGTGACTGAAATGAACAGACGACGATCGGGGGGGTTGTGTTTTTACTGTGGGGACCCTGGGCATTTGGCTGCTTTTTGCCCAAAGAAGCGACAGCGGGCATCAGTGACCGAGCCTGCCCCGAGAAAGTCCCCTACTTTTCTGTCGGGAAACGCCCCGAGCCCGATCTAGACAGTGTGATAGATCGGGCGTCCCACAACAACACTGAGCGACGTCTTTCCGATGCTGCCTGTGGACCTCCACGGCATTTGATTTTGTTTTTTTTTTATTGAAAAGTTTTAACATACAGTTTATCTTTAACAGTCCCCCCTCCCCCTCCCCTCTCCCTCCCTCCCTACCCCTCCCCCCCTCCCCCCCGACTTCCCAGAGCTAAATACAAGGTATAGAAAAAAAACAATCATAAACAACCATATACTAACAACCATAAACTCTAAAATCCATCACTCTCTAGCTTATACAGGATAATACAAACCTTAATGATATTAAATATATATAGAAAAGAAAAAAGAAAAAAAAGGAAATAAAGAAAGAAAAAGCGAAGGAAGACTTATTCAAATGCTACATGAAACTTCTTAACCCTATATTTGTTCTGGATGTACTCAATCCATTTTCTCCATTCCATAATATAACGTTCTTGCGAGTGATCTTTCAAGTAAGCCGAAATCTTTGCCATCTCTGCCAGGTCGGAAACCTTTAAAGTCCATTCTTCTATAGTCGGCAATTCCTCTTTCTTCCAATACTGACCTATTAAAAGTCTTGCTGCCGTGATTAAATTCAACATCAGCTTAGTGTCCACAACCGTAGCATCTGTAATTATTCCCAACAAGAAGAGTTGCGGACAAAACTTTATCCTTTGCTTGAAAATCTTCTGCATATTCCACCAATTTTTATCCAGAAGGCCTTAACCTTTTTACAAGTCCACCATACATGAAAATATGTTGCATCTTCATCACCAAAACCTCCAACATTTTGGTTGATAATTCGGATACATGCTTGCAAGCTTTTTAGGATCTAAATGCCATCTATAAAACATTTTATAAAAGTTCTCTCTTAGATTTTGAGCTTGTGTAAATTTTACATTCCTCACCCAAATCTTTTCCCACGTGTCCATTGTAATAACTTCTTGAATATTTTGGGCCCATTTTATCATACAATCCTTAACAAGTTCTGTTTCTGAATCAATCTCTATCAATGCAAGATATATCCGTTTAATATGTGCTGGACCCTGATTTCTGATTTGCTTTATCAGATTTTCATCAGTCATTGTAAAACCATTTTTCTGATCTTCTTTCCACCTGGCCCGTAGCTGAGTATATTGAAACCAATTCTGAACAATCTTCTCATCTCGCAAGAGACTATATGGTTTCAAACACCAGACATTTCTTTCCAAGTTTAGAATCTCCTTGTACGTAGTCACATCATGTTTGAAACCAGCATGTATATTTTCTATTGCGTGTTTTGGAATTGCCCACAATGGTATCTTGCAGTCTAGCTTATGTCTGTACTTCTTCCAAACTCTCAGCAATGCCTGTCTTAAAATATGCACTCTAAACACATTATCTACCTTCTTATCATACAACAAATATGCATGCCAACCAAACAACAGGTCGTGGCCCTCAAGATTTAATAATCTCTCTTGTGTCAAATTAATCCAATCACTTATACCTACTAACGCAGCAGCTTCATAATATAATTTAAGATTAGGCATTTTAAGACCA
Source organism: Vipera berus (assembly GCF_964194415.1). Lineage (NCBI taxonomy): Eukaryota > Metazoa > Chordata > Lepidosauria > Squamata > Viperidae > Vipera > Vipera berus. Next base: position 47,827,089 of record NC_138210.1, read on the forward strand.
CCTCTTTTACGAGTATCCTGCATGATCTTAAGTTTGACTCGTGGCCTTTTCCCTGCCCAAACAAATTTATTGATACCTCTCTGCCATTCCTCCAAGTTAGAATCTTTCTTAAGAATCGGTATCATTTGAAATAAAAACAAGAATTTAGGCAGGACGTTCATTTTTACTGCTGCGATTCGCCCCAACAAAGACAATTGCAATTTTTCCCAACTCTCCATTTCTTTTTGGATTTTTCCCCATAATTTTTCATAATTATTTTTATATAATTTTGTATTAGAGGGCGACAAAAGCACCCCCAAATATTTGACCCTTTTGACAATCTCAAATCCAGTTAACCCTTCTAAAAGGGCCTTTTGCGATGCTATCATGTTTTTGGCCAAAATTTTAGTTTTTTGTACATTAACTTTAAATCCAGAAACCTTCCCATATTGCATTATTATCTCCATCAGGTCCACAACAGAGCTCTCCGGCTGGGTCACTGTAACAACCAGATCATCTGCAAACGCTCTCAATCTATAATCCTGATCTCTAATCCGTATACCCTTAATTCTTTCCGAATTTCGTATTTTTACTAATAATATCTCCAATGTTAACACAAATAACAAAGGCGATAACGGGCACCCTTGCCTTGTACCCTTCTCAATACAACATACTTCTGACAAACTATTGTTAACTATTATTCGAGCTGTTTGTTTTTGATATAATGCCCTAATTGGTTGCAAAAAATTATCCCCAAAATTCATTTTATCTAAAACTTTCATCAAAAATTGCCAATTCAATTGATCAAAAGCTTTTTCAGCATCTAAAAAAATTAGCGCCGCAGGGATCTGGTTGTTCCTTTCCAAAAATTCCAACACATCAACTATATGCCTCACGTTATTTTTCATTTGCCTACCACTAATAAACCCAGTTTGATCCCCATGAATCACCCGTTGCAGAACCCTCATCAATCTATTAGCCAGCACCTTAGCAAATATCTTGTAGTCTGTATTTAATAGTGATATCGGTCTATAGTTTTTTACTTGAGTAGCATCTTGGTCTTCCTTCGGAATCAGAGAGATAAAAGCAGTTCTCCAAGATGGAGGCACCTTTCCCCCTCTCTGGATTGTCTGGAACAATTCCTTTAATGGTTTAACCATCTCTAATTGTAAATTTTTGTAGTAGGCCGCAGTCAAACCATCTGTACCTGGCGCTTTGTCGACCTTCAACTCCTTAATTGCTGTAAATATTTCTTCTTCTGTAATCAATTGATTAATCTCCTCTTTTTGTACTTGCGTAAGAACCGGGATGCTAGCATTCTCCAAATACTCATCAATATCTTTTTCATTAATCTTCTCCTTAGCATATAATTTAGAATAAAAATCCACAAAGGCTTCCTTAATAAAATCCTGTTGAAACACTACCTTCCCCTTATGTTCAATTTTGTCTATATTAGAAGCCCTCTGCTTTTTCCTTAGTCTATAAGCTAGCCATCTACCTGGCTTATTAGCATTGCAAAAAGTATTATGCCTGGCAAACCTCAAGTTGGTTGCCACTTGATCAGCCATTAATTTATCAAATTGTCCTCTTAATAGCTTGATAGCCTCCTTAGTCTTCACATCCAATGGATTCAAAATCAAGGCCTTCTCTTTTTCCTTAATTTCATTCTCCAATTCTTTCCTTCTAGCTTCCAAAGTACGTCTGTATTTATTATTCATATATATCAGCACCCCTCTCATATATGCCTTGCTAGCATCCCAAACCATGTCCATAGAAGTATCCTTATTCATATTAATTTCAAAAAAATCCTTCATCCGTTGTTTACATTCTTCCACATTTTTCTGATTTCTAAACAAGTTCTCATTTACGCGCCACGAGCGCCTATCTCTATTGTCCTTATTGATCTCTAACGATACTGGACTATGGTCAGAAATAGCTCTTGCACAGATCTTTACCTTCTTAATCCTAGAAAAAAAGTCGTTAGTCAGCAAAATGAAGTCAATCCTAGAAAAAGATTGATGTCTATCAGAAAAAAAAGTATAATCCTTTTCATGCAGGTGTGTGTCACGCCAAATGTCTCGCAATTCCAAATCATCCTTCATTTCAAAAAAAGACTTAGGCAGTCTGGCATGGCACGGAATACGCTTAAAAAAACCAGCCTTATCCATCTGTACGTCCAAAACGCCATTCCAATCCCCCATAAAAATAAACGATTTGTAATCCAACTGAGTAAGCTTTGTATGAAGTGAGCTAAAAAAGTCAGCCTGTTGTTGTTGTTGATTCGGAGCATACAGTCCAACTAAAAGCATTTTTTTACCTTCTAACAACAAATCTATCATTACGTATCTTCCATGCTTATCTGCTTCAATTAAATCCGCTGTTATAGCACTTTTAACATAAACAACCACTCCGTTTTTCTTATTCATTGCAGAGGCAACGAATTGCGTACCCAATCTTGAATTCAGTAAAAACTTTTGGTCCATAGCCCTAATATGCGTTTCTTGCAAACATATAACATCAGTCTTAAATTGTTTTAAATATTGAAAAACTTTCTTCCTCTTCTGAGGCGAATTTAATCCATTAACATTCCAAGTTAAAAATTTAGTCGCCATCCTTGTCGCCCCGAAGCTTCTGGAGCACCTCTCCAATGGCCCTGTCGCCTTTGGGCCGCGCTCCTCCCACTGCCTCGCTGTAAGTGCGCTTTGAAAGTTCCATAAACTTCTGCTGGTCTTGTTCTTTTATTTGTTTTGCTCTTTTTAAAGCAGCACGCGTCACCCTTAGCTCTCCAGCATCAGCCAACAAAGTTGTAATTTGATCCCTTCCAGCACCATCCTCCTCTGTCTGACCATCTTCAGCCTCATGAGGTTTTTCTTCACCAAATCCCTTTGCCGCTTCCAAAAGTGATAGTGGGGTTGCTTTTAAAACATTATTGTAGAAATCACGCGCCTGTGCCACAGTAACCAGGCGGTATCTTTTACCTTCATACATCGCCACCAGCCCAACTGGAATCTCCCATCTGAACCTTATATCACGTTGCTTAAGTTCCTGCACAAGAAATGCAAAGTCCTTTCTTCTCCTTAAAATCTTTGGAGGAATTTCCTTTAAGACCAAAACTTCTTGGTCAGCAACCACTACTTTAGTATCGTAGGCAGCTTGAATAACTTCATCTCTGATTTCTCTCTTTGTAAAATAAACCACCACATCTCTAGGTAACTTCCTCTGTCTGGCAATCCATGAGTTAACACGAAAAACTTTATCCATACATCCCTTTATTTCAGATGCTGGCTGACCCAATACTGCTTCCAGGGCTTCAGAAATCAGCTGCTTTAAATCTTCTTTAATATTTTCTTTTAAGCCTCTGATTCTAACAGCATACTGCATCTGGTGAAACTGAACAAGGCTTAACTCTCTGTCCATTTTGTCTCTTAAGTCTTCATTCTCCAATACCTTTACTTCTAGTACAGCATTTTTTTGAGTCAAATCTTCCACTTTTTCTTCCAAACCTTGCACACATTCAGCCACACTTTCCACTGTAGACAAAATGTCTACCCACATCGCACTAAATTTCTCTTCCATCCTCTCTTCTATTCTCTCCTCCATTTTTGCCAATTTATCACCCAATGTTTCTAAAATTACCTGGGCATGTTTTTCAAGGGCATCTTGTAAATCCTTCGATGTCAATGCAGCAGGAGGAAGCAAGGCTTGCAACGATGTCTGTTGCACCGGAGAAGTTCCAGCACTCCGAAGGGTTTTTGAGGGAGGTTTAGTCGCCATCTTTTACTTTCACTTGTGACGCACTTTCACTTTAAGTTTAAAAAGTCCATTAAGCTCGAGAGTAAAAATAAAGATCCTCTTCACCTTTTCCTCTTGTACCGCTCTGCCTGCTCCTTTTATTCCAGGGTCTTTCCTTCTGGCAGGGGTGGTCGCAAACGCCTGGCTCTGCTCCAAGAAATCCGGAGCAGAGACGCTGACCAGCTGGGAGCAACCCAGGCTACGGGGGAGTTCGATCCTTCAGCTGCCCAAGCTTTAAACTCAGGCGGCCCCGGAGAACTCGACCCCTACCTGGGGCCTCACCCCCTCCTCTTCTCCCGAGGAGGGGGCTTCAAATTCACCCGAACAGCTGATCGGCGCTGTTTCGGGTGAAATCTACACAGCTGAGCCGCGGGCAGCCCGAAAAGGCTGTTTCCGGCGCTCCGCCGCCACCGGAAGCCACGGCATTTGATTTTGGAGGCACGTCTGATCCTTCCTGGCAAGCCAGAGGGGATTCCAGTCCATGCCTTAATTGACTCTGGGGCCACCACAAATTTTATGGACTCAGCATTTGTGGCCAAATGGGCTGTTCCCCAGTGCCCGGTGGATCCGCCCATGTTAGTGGAGACTATCGATGGTCGAGTGCTCCTGTCTGGGCCAATTACGGCCGCCACGCAACCATTATGTATGGCCATCAGTTCCCATGTGGAGGCCATTCAGTTCTATATCACCTCTGATCTGCATTTCCCCGTGGTCCTGACTGGCGTGGCTCCGGGCGCATGACCCACAGATCTATTGGTCACAGAACTTGGTCACCTTCCCAAGCTTGCAGTGCGTGGACCACTCCCGCCATATCTGTGCCGGCCAGGTGGAGGGTTCCCCAGGGGTTTCCTTGCCTCCTGAACTGTCCGACTTTGCTGATGTATTCAGCGAGACAGAGGCGGATCAATTACCCCCGCACAGGCCCTATGACTGCCCCATTGATTTAGTCCCTGATGCGCCTCTCCCAGTGGGGCGTTTGTACTCCATGTCGGACCCCGAGTTGGCTGCATTGCGGGACTTTCTGGAGAAGAATTTGGCTCGCGGTTTCATCCGGCCCTCATCCTCGCCAGTGTCTGCACCCGTGCTCTTCGTCAAAAAGAAGTCGGGCGAATTACGGCTTTGCTGCGATTATAGGAAACTTAACGCCATCACGGTGCGCAATCGTTACCCGCTGCCCCTCATCACCGAACTCTTGGACCGACTCCGGGAGGCTAAGATCTTCACGAAACTGGACCTGCGTGGAGCTTACAACCTCGTCAGGGTTCGGCCGGGTGATGAGTGGAAGAAGGCGTTTGGTACTCGCTATGGACATTTTGAGTACACGGTGATGCCGTTTGGCCTGACCAACGCCCCCGCCGTGTTTCAGCATTTCATGAATGACATTTTCCGGGATTTGTTGGATCAGTTTGTCGTGATCTACTTGGATGACATCCTGATCTACTCCCCGTCGCGTGAGGTGCATCATCAGCATCTCCATCAGGTCCTGCAGTGACTCCGAGAACATCGGCTGTTTGCCAAGTTGGAGAAGTGCCAGTTCTACCGGGTGACCATCGATTTCCTGGGTCACCGCATTTCTCCTGAGGGCATCGCCATGGAGCCGAGTAAGGTTGAGTCTTTGCAGAGTTGGCAACCCCCGTGTCGCGTGAAGGATGTTCAGCGACTTCTTGGGTTCGCCAACTATTACCGAACTTTCATCCCTGGGTTTGCTGCCTTGACAGCCCCCCTCACCCGGCTCCTGCAGAAGAAGACTCGGTTCCAGTGGAACGCTCCAGAACAACAGGCTTTCCAGACTTTGAAGGAAGCCTTCATGAAGGAGCCCATCTTGAAGCATCCTGACCCGCAACGGCCGTTTGTTGTGGAGGCGGACGCCTCCGACATTGCCATTGGGGCGGTGTTACTCCAGGCAACGACGCCCAGCGGTACCCTCTTCCCTTGCGCGTACCATTCACGAAAACTGAACCCTTCGGAGCGCAATTATACAATCTGGGAGAAGGAGCTGCTGGCCATCAAAGCGGCGTTCGAGGCCTGGAGGCATCATCTGGAGGGAGCGCGGCATCAAATCGAGGTCCGGACGGACCATAAGAATTTGGAAAGCCTGCAGACCGCTCGGAATTTGAACCAACGCCAGATCCGGTGGTCTCTTTTCTTTGCGAGGTTTGACTTCCGGGTTCGGTACATACCTAGCGGGAACAATCAAAGAGCGGATGCTCTGTCCAGGAAGCCCGAATATTCCCGAGTGGAAGACAAGCTTCTGCCCAGGACAGTGATCCCCGTCGAGTCTTTTGCTGCGGTGCGGGAGCCGGTGGATATACGGGCTCGGATCCGGGAGGCACAGCAGCAGGAGGTGTGGGTGGCTCAGCGGAAGGAGGAGGTGGGGCCAGATTCTCCTTGGACGGTCACAGATGGACTCTTGTATTATCGTGACTGGCTCTACGTTCCGGGAGGGCCACTCAGGGGACTCATCCTCAGCCAGTGTCACGATAACCCGGCGGCGGGGCATTTTGGCCTGTTCAAGACCCTGAACCTGGTCTCCCGTACCTTCTGGTGGCCCCGAGTCCGACACGACGTCCAGTCCTATGTTACCTCCTGCATCCCATGCAGGCAGGCCAAGTCAGCGACAGGGGCCCAGCCTGGATTACTGCAGCCTTTGCCAACACACAAAAGACCCTGGGGGGCTGTGTCCATGGACTTTCTGATGGATTTACCCCCATCCTCTGGTTTTACGACACTGTATGTGGTGGTGGACATGCTGACCAAGATGGCGCACTTCATCCCCTGTCGCGGCTTACCGTCAGCCCGCGCCACTAGTCGTATGTTCATTCAGCAGGTGTTTCGGCTGCACGGCCTCCCTGATAGAGTCGTCTCTGATAGGGGGGCCCAGTTTACAGCCCGCTTCTGGCAGGAGTTGATGCATGCGTTGGATATCAAGATTTGCCTCTCGTCCCCGCATCATCCTCAAACTGACGGGGGAACCGAGAAGGTCATTGGTATCCTGGAACAATATCTGCGCTGCTACGTCAATCTGCAGCAAAACAATTGGGTGGACTATCTGGCCATAGCTGAGTTTGCATTTAACAATTCGCAGCACACCTCCACACAGATGACACCGTTCTTGGCCAATGTGGGATATCACCCCCGGTTTTATCCCCTTTCTCCCGTGGACTCACCGGAGCCGGCAGCGAACGACTTCATGGCAGAGTTACAGGCGACCCATCGATTGGTGCGACGTCAGTTAGAGAAGGCCAAAAGGTTTGCTGATCGGTCAAGACGGGATACGCCTCCACTATCGGTGGGAGATCGGGTCTGGTTGTCCACCAGGAACCTACCGTCAACACGGCCGGTGAGAAAGTTAGATCACCGATATTTAGGACCGTTCCCAGTCGAGGCTGTCATCAATCCGGTCGCCTATCGCTTAACTCTGCCACGTTCCCTGCGCGTGCACCCAGTCTTTCATCGGTCTCTGTTGGTCCCCGAGCAACCGGCCTGTCCACTCCGCCGAGTGGAACATCCCCCATCAGGACCTCATGATGGAGGCAGCACCCCTGAGCACGAGGTCGCCAGCATCAGGGATTCCCGTTGGCTGAAAGGTCGTTTCCAGTACCTGATTGAATGGAAAGGTTACGGACCAGAGGACTTCACCTGGGAAGACGCGACCGCCGTTCATGCCCCTGCGTTGGTGACCGCTTTTCATGAACAATTTCCATCCCGACCGCATCCGGATCGGCAGACCCGGGGGAAGGGCCCTGCGGTGCGGGATAGTGTTGTGATTCAGGGTCAGCTTGTGGGTTCGGCAGTTGGGTCGGACGACTCAGAGGAGGAGGGGGGTATTGAAGACCTTGATGAGGGGGTTGAAGATCTTGCTGATGATAGCCCTCAGGCAGGCCCCTCCCACTTGGTCACCATGGAGACCCAGCTGTGTGAGCCTGACAGTGTGGATGAAGATGACCCACAGCTGGCCCTGTTCAAGGACGCCCGACGCAGGAGGCAGTCAAGTAGGAGTAAACAGAGGAAGGCTGTGGGGCTTCTCGGAAGGAGGCAGAGAGAGGCCACGCCCTGAACTCTTTATAAACGGAATGTGTGGGGAGGGCTGGTTTGCTGAAAGCAACCGCTCAGATAGTGTTTCAAAGCTCCTGTATCTTGGTTCGTGTCTTGTTTGTTATTTGTAGTAATAAATTGGGCAGACGTAATTCCAGCCTCTTGCCGTTTGTAAAGGGGTTGCCTTTTCTGCAGGGCCGGTAGCAGGCTGGTACAGAACAATAGAGCTCAAATTTTAAAAAAAGACATATTCATATTCCCCTGGGTCAGGTAAGCCCAAAAAACATGAGTTTCCTGGATCTGATCTGTCCCTGTGGAGTTGGCCAAGGGCATATCTCACATTTCTTAGGAAAAATCACTTATACCATCAATAGTGCAAATTGCAGATAGAGCTCAAATTCGAAAAAGAAAGTCATATTCATATTCCCCTGGGTCAGGGAAACCCAGAAAACATGAGTTTTCGGCATCTGATCTATCCCTGTGGAGTTGGCCCAGAGCATATCTTGCATTTGTTAGGAAAGATCCCTTGTACCATCAATATTGCAAATTGCAGATAGAGGTCAAATTTGAAAAACAAAGATATATTCAAGTGCCCCCTGCTCAGGGAAACAAAAAAAAACGTGAGTTTCTGGGATCTGATCTGTCCCTGTGGAGTTGGCAAAGGGTATAACTCACATTTGTTAGGAAAAATCCATGAGAAGTGGAAATTGGAGATAGAGCTCGGTTTCAGGGAAGCCAACCAAAAAAAGAGTTTTCTGGATCTGGTCTCTCCCTGTGGAGTGGGCCCAGGGCATAACACGCATTTGTTAGGAAAAATCCCTTATACCATGAGAAGTGCAAATTGCAGATAGAGCTCCAATTTGAAAAACAAGCACATATTCATGTTGCCCTTGGTTACGGAAACCGAAAAAACCAGGAGTTCCCTGGATCAGATCTTTCCCTGTGGAGTTGGACTAGGGCATATCTAACATTTCCTAGGAAAAATCACTTATACCATCAATAGTGCAAATTGCAGATAAAGCTCAAATTCGAAAAAGAAAGACATATTCATATTCCCCCAAGTCAGGGAAAACAAAAAAAACATGAGTTTTCAGGATCTCATCTGTCCCTGTGCTGTTGGCCCAGGGCAAATCGTGCATTTGTTAGGAAAAATCCCTTATACCATCAATATTGCAAATTGCAGATAGAGGTCAAATTCAAAAACCAAAGACATATTCATGTTCCCCCGGGTCAGGGAAACCGAAAAAAACATGAGTTTTTGTGATGTGATCTGTCCCTTTGGAGTTGGCAAAGGGCATAACTTGCATATGTTAGGAGTTTTCTGGATCTTATGTGTCCCTTATCTGTCCCCAGGACATATCTCGCATTTGTTAGGAAAAATCCCATATACCATGAAAAGTGCAAATAGGAGATTGAGCTCAAATTTGAAAAACAAAGACATATTCATGTTCCGCCGGGTCACAGAAACCCCAAAAAACATGGGTTTTTGGGATGGGATGTGATCTGTCCCTTTTGAGTTGGCCCAGGGCATAACATGCATATGTTAGGAAAAATCTCATATACCATGAAAAGTGCAAATTACAGATAGAGCTCAAATTTGAAGAAGAAACACATATTTATGTTCCCCCAGGTCAGGGGGAACGCTCTGGTCTTTCCCTTTGGAGTTGGCCCAACTGATATCTCGCATTTTTTAGGAAAAATCCGTTATACCATCAATCGTGCAAATTGCAGATAGAGCTCAAATTAGAAAAACAAAGATATATTCATATTCCCACGGTTCAGGGAAGCCCAAAAAAACATGAATTTTCCAGATCTCATCTGTCCTTGTGGAGTTGGCCTAGGACATATCTCGCATTTGTTAAGAAAAATAACTTATACCATCTCCAAATTGGAGATAGAGCTAAAATTCAAAAAAGAAAGACATATTCATGTTCCCCAGGGTCAGGGAAACCAAAAAAACCATGGTTTTCCTTGATCTGATCTGTCCCTGTGGAGTTGGCCCAGGGCATATCTCACATTTCTTAGGAAAAATCACTTATACCATCAATACTGCAAATTGCAGATAGAGCTCAAAATCGAAAAAGCAAGACATATTCACGTTCCCCAGTTCAGGGAAGCCAAAAAAACCATGAGTTTTATGGTTCAGATATGTCCCTGTGGATTTGGCCCAGAGCATATCTCGCATATGTTAGGAAAAGTCCCATATACCATGAATAGTGGAAATTGGAGAAAGAGCTCAAATTTGAAGAACAAACACATATTTATGTTCCCCCGGGTCTGGGAAACCCTCCAAAAAGAGTTTTCTAGATCTGGTCTGTCCCTTTGGAGTTGGCCCTACTCATATCTCACATTTGTTAGGAAAAATCCGTTATACCATCAATCGTGCAAATTGCAGATAAAGCTCAAATTAGAAAAACAAAGACATATTCATATTCCCACAGTTCAGGGAAGCCCCAAAAAACATCAATTTTCCAGATCTCATCTGTCCCTGTGGAGTTGGCCTAGGACATATCTCGCATTTGTTAAGAAAAATCCGTTATACCATCAATCGTGCAAATTGCAGATAAAGCTCAAATTCGAAAAACAAAGACATATTCATGTTCTCCCTGGTCAGGGAAGCCCTCCAAAAAAGGGTTTTCTGGATCTGGTCTGTCCCTTTGGAGTTGGCCCAAAGGGCTCATAGTGGATAACGCTCAAATTCAAAAAAGTAAGACATATTCATGTTTCCCCGAGTGAGGGAAACGGGAAAAACCATGAGTTTTCGGGATCTGATCTTTCCCTTTGGAGTTTGCCCAGGGCATATCTCGCATTTGTTAGGAAAAATCCCATATACCATGAAAAGTGCAAATTGCAGATAGAGCTCAAATTCGAAAAAGAAAGACATATTCATATTCCCCCAAGTCAGGGAAAACAAAAAAAACATGAGTTTTCAGGATCTCATCTGTCCCTGTGCTGTTGGCCCAGGGCAAATCGTGCATTTGTTAGGAAAAATCCCTTATACCATCAATATTGCAAATTGCAGATAGAGGTCAAATTCAAAAACCAAAGACATATTCATGTTCCCCCGGGTCAGGGAAACCGAAAAAAACATGAGTTTTTGTGATGTGATCTGTCCCTTTGGAGTTGGCAAAGGGCATAACTTGCATATGTTAGGAGTTTTCTGGATCTTATGTGTCCCTTATCTGTCCCCAGGACATATCTCGCATTTGTTAGGAAAAATCCCATATACCATGAAAAGTGCAAATAGGAGATTGAGCTCAAATTTGAAAAACAAAGACATATTCATGTTCCGCCGGGTCACAGAAACCCCAAAAAACATGGGTTTTTGGGATGGGATGTGATCTGTCCCTTTTGAGTTGGCCCAGGGCATAACATGCATATGTTAGGAAAAATCTCATATACCATGAAAAGTGCAAATTACAGATAGAGCTCAAATTTGAAGAAGAAACACATATTTATGTTCCCCCAGGTCAGGGGGAACGCTCTGGTCTTTCCCTTTGGAGTTGGCCCAACTGATATCTCGCATTTTTTAGGAAAAATCCGTTATACCATCAATCGTGCAAATTGCAGATAGAGCTCAAATTAGAAAAACAAAGATATATTCATATTCCCACGGTTCAGGGAAGCCCAAAAAAACATGAATTTTCCAGATCTCATCTGTCCTTGTGGAGTTGGCCTAGGACATATCTCGCATTTGTTAAGAAAAATAACTTATACCATCTCCAAATTGGAGATAGAGCTAAAATTCAAAAAAGAAAGACATATTCATGTTCCCCAGGGTCAGGGAAACCAAAAAAACCATGGTTTTCCTTGATCTGATCTGTCCCTGTGGAGTTGGCCCAGGGCATATCTCACATTTCTTAGGAAAAATCACTTATACCATCAATACTGCAAATTGCAGATAGAGCTCAAAATCGAAAAAGCAAGACATATTCACGTTCCCCAGTTCAGGGAAGCCAAAAAAACCATGAGTTTTATGGTTCAGATATGTCCCTGTGGATTTGGCCCAGAGCATATCTCGCATATGTTAGGAAAAGTCCCATATACCATGAATAGTGGAAATTGGAGAAAGAGCTCAAATTTGAAGAACAAACACATATTTATGTTCCCCCGGGTCTGGGAAACCCTCCAAAAAGAGTTTTCTAGATCTGGTCTGTCCCTTTGGAGTTGGCCCTACTCATATCTCACATTTGTTAGGAAAAATCCGTTATACCATCAATCGTGCAAATTGCAGATAAAGCTCAAATTAGAAAAACAAAGACATATTCATATTCCCACAGTTCAGGGAAGCCCCAAAAAACATCAATTTTCCAGATCTCATCTGTCCCTGTGGAGTTGGCCTAGGACATATCTCGCATTTGTTAAGAAAAATCCGTTATACCATCAATCGTGCAAATTGCAGATAAAGCTCAAATTCGAAAAACAAAGACATATTCATGTTCTCCCTGGTCAGGGAAGCCCTCCAAAAAAGGGTTTTCTGGATCTGGTCTGTCCCTTTGGAGTTGGCCCAAAGGGCTCATAGTGGATAACGCTCAAATTCAAAAAAGTAAGACATATTCATGTTTCCCCGAGTGAGGGAAACGGGAAAAACCATGAGTTTTCGGGATCTGATCTTTCCCTTTGGAGTTTGCCCAGGGCATATCTCGCATTTGTTAGGAAAAATCCCATATACCATGAAAAGTGCAAATTGCAGATAGAGCTCAAATTTGAAGACATATTTATGTTCCACCGGGTCAGGGAAGCCCCCCAAAAAATGACCTTTTTGGATCTGATCTCTCCCTGTCGAGATGGCCCAGGGCATAACTCGCATTTGTTAGGAAAAATCCCTTATACCATCAATCGTGCAAATTGGAGATAGAGCTCAAATTCAAAAAAGAAAGACATATTCATGTTCACCCGGGTCAGGGAAACCCAAAAAAACTTGAGTTTTCGGGACCTGATCTTTCCCTCTGCAGTTAGCGCATGACATATCTCGCATTTGTTAGGAAAAATCTCTTATACCATGAAAAGTGAAAATTGGAGAAAGAGCTCAAATTCGAAAAACAAAAACATATTCATCTTCCCCCGGGTTAGGGATCTGATCTGTCCCTGTGGAGTTGGCCCTGGGCATATCTCGCATTTGTTAGGAAAAATTCCTTATACAATGAAAAGTGCAAATTGCAGATTGAACTCAAATTTGAAGAACAAACACATATTTATGTTCCCCCGGGTCTGGGAAGCCCTCCAAAAAGAGTTTTCTGGATCTGGTCTGTCCCTGTGGAGTTGGCCAAGGGCATATCTCGCATTTGTTAGGAAAAATCCATTATATCATGAAACGTGAACATAGTTAGTTCAAATTCGGAATTCGAAAAACAAACACATATTCATATTCCCCTACGTCAGGGAAGCCCAAAAAAACATGAATATTTAGGATCTGATCTGTCCCTTTCGACTTGGCCCAGGTTATAACTCGCATTTGTTAGGAAAAATCCATTATACCATCAATATTGAAAATTGCAGATAGAGGTCAAATTCGAAAAACAAAGACATATTCATGTTCTCCCGGGTCAGGGAAGTCCACAAAAACATGAGTTTTCGGAATCTGATCTGTCCCTTTGGAGTTTGGCCACGGCATATCTCAAATTTGTCAAAAAAAATTCTTTATACCATGAGAAGTGAAAATTGATAGAGCTCAAATTCAAAAAAGAGAGACATATTCATGTTCCGTCGGCTCAGGGAAACCCAAAAATACATGAGTTTTCTGGATCTTATCTGTCCCTGTGCAGTTGGCCCAAGAGATATCTCGCATTTGTTAGGAAAAATCCTTTATACCATCAGTCGTACAAATTGGAGATAGAGCTCAAATTCAAAAAAGAAAGACATATTCATGTTCGGGACCTGATCTTTCCCTGTGCAGTTGGCGCATGGCATAACTCACATTTGTTGGGAAAAATCCATGAAAAGTGGATATTGGAGATAGAGCTCAAATTCGAAAAACAAAGACATATTCACGTTCTCCGGTTCAGGGAAGCCCAAAAAAACATGAGTTTTCTGGTTCGGATATGTCCCTGTGGAGTTGGCCCAGAGCATATCTCGCATATGATAGGAAAAATCCATGAAAAGTGGAAATTGGAGATAGAGCTCAAATTCGAAAAAGAAAGACATATTCACGTTCCCCGGTTCAGGGAAGGCCAAAAAAAACATGAGTTTTCTGGTTCGGATATGTCCCTGTGGAGTTGGCCCAGAGCATATCTCGCATATGTTAGGAAAAATCCCATATACCATGAAAAGTGGAAATTGGAGATAGAGCTCAAATTCGAAAAACAAAGACATATTCATTTTCCCCTGGGATAGGGAAACCAGAAAAACATGAGTTTCCTGCATCAGATCTTTCCCTGTGGAGTTGGCCCAGGGCATATCTCACATTTCTTAGGAAAAATCCCTTATACCATCAATATTGCAAATTGCAGACAGAGCTCAAATTCAAAAAAGAAAGACATATTCATATTCCCCTGGGTCAGGGAAGCCCAAAAAAACATGAGTTTCCTGGATCTGATCTGTCCCTGTGGAGTTGGCCCTGGGCATATCTCGCATTTGTTAGGAAAAATTCCTTATACAATGAAAAGTGCAAATTGCAGATTGAACTCAAATTTGAAGAACAAACACATATTTATGTTCCCCCGGGTCTGGGAAGCCCTCCAAAAAGAGTTTTCTGGATCTGGTCTGTCCCTGTGGAGTTGGCCAAGGGCATATCTCGCATTTGTTAGGAAAAATCCATTATATCATGAAACGTGAACATAGTTAGTTCAAATTCGAAATTCGAAAAACAAACACATATTCATATTCCCCTACGTCAGGGAAGCCCAAAAAAACATGAATATTTAGGATCTGATCTGTCCCTTTCGACTTGGCCCAGGTTATAACTCGCATTTGTTAGGAAAAATCCATTATACCATCAATATTGAAAATTGCAGATAGAGGTCAAATTCGAAAAACAAAGACATATTCATGTTCTCCCGGGTCAGGGAAGTCCACAAAAACATGAGTTTTCGGAATCTGATCTGTCCCTTTGGAGTTTGGCCACGGCATATCTCAAATTTGTCAAAAAAAATTCTTTATACCATGAGAAGTGAAAATTGATAGAGCTCAAATTCAAAAAAGAGAGACATATTCATGTTCCGTCGGCTCAGGGAAACCCAAAAATACATGAGTTTTCTGGATCTTATCTGTCCCTGTGCAGTTGGCCCAAGAGATATCTCGCATTTGTTAGGAAAAATCCTTTATACCATCAGTCGTACAAATTGGAGATAGAGCTCAAATTCAAAAAAGAAAGACATATTCATGTTCGGGACCTGATCTTTCCCTGTGCAGTTGGCGCATGGCATAACTCACATTTGTTGGGAAAAATCCATGAAAAGTGGATATTGGAGATAGAGCTCAAATTCGAAAAACAAAGACATATTCACGTTCTCCGGTTCAGGGAAGCCCAAAAAAACATGAGTTTTCTGGTTCGGATATGTCCCTGTGGAGTTGGCCCAGAGCATATCTCGCATATGATAGGAAAAATCCATGAAAAGTGGAAATTGGAGATAGAGCTCAAATTCGAAAAAGAAAGACATATTCACGTTCCCCGGTTCAGGGAAGGCCAAAAAAACATGAGTTTTCTGGTTCGGATATGTCCCTGTGGAGTTGGCCCAGAGCATATCTCGCATATGTTAGGAAAAATCCCATATACCATGAAAAGTGGAAATTGGAGATAGAGCTCAAATTCGAAAAACAAAGACATATTCATTTTCCCCTGGGATAGGGAAACCAGAAAAACATGAGTTTCCTGCATCAGATCTTTCCCTGTGGAGTTGGCCCAGGGCATATCTCACATTTCTTAGGAAAAATCCCTTATACCATCAATATTGCAAATTGCAGACAGAGCTCAAATTCAAAAAAGAAAGACATATTCATATTCCCCTGGGTCAGGGAAGCCCAAAAAAACATGAGTTTCCTGGATCTGATCTGTCCCTGTGGAGTTGGCCCTGGGCATATCTCGCATTTGTTAGGAAAAATTCCTTATACAATGAAAAGTGCAAATTGCAGATTGAACTCAAATTTGAAGAACAAACACATATTTATGTTCCCCCGGGTCTGGGAAGCCCTCCAAAAAGAGTTTTCTGGATCTGGTCTGTCCCTGTGGAGTTGGCCAAGGGCATATCTCGCATTTGTTAGGAAAAATCCATTATATCATGAAACGTGAACATAGTTAGTTCAAATTCGAAATTCGAAAAACAAACACATATTCATATTCCCCTACGTCAGGGAAGCCCAAAAAAACATGAATATTTAGGATCTGATCTGTCCCTTTCGACTTGGCCCAGGTTATAACTCGTATTTGTTAGGAAAAATCCATTATACCATCAATATTGAAAATTGCAGATAGAGGTCAAATTCGAAAAACAAAGACATATTCATGTTCTCCCGGGTCAGGGAAGTCCACAAAAACATGAGTTTTCGGAATCTGATCTGTCCCTTTGGAGTTTGGCCACGGCATATCTCAAATTTGTCAAAAAAAATTCTTTATACCATGAGAAGTGAAAATTGATAGAGCTCAAATTCAAAAAAGAGAGACATATTCATGTTCCGTCGGCTCAGGGAAACCCAAAAATACATGAGTTTTCTGGATCTTATCTGTCCCTGTGCAGTTGGCCCAAGAGATATCTCGCATTTGTTAGGAAAAATCCTTTATACCATCAGTCGTACAAATTGGAGATAGAGCTCAAATTCAAAAAAGAAAGACATATTCATGTTCGGGACCTGATCTTTCCCTGTGCAGTTGGCGCATGGCATAACTCACATTTGTTGGGAAAAATCCATGAAAAGTGGATATTGGAGATAGAGCTCAAATTCGAAAAACAAAGACATATTCACGTTCTCCGGTTCAGGGAAGCCCAAAAAAACATGAGTTTTCTGGTTCGGATATGTCCCTGTGGAGTTGGCCCAGAGCATATCTCGCATATGATAGGAAAAATCCATGAAAAGTGGAAATTGGAGATAGAGCTCAAATTCGAAAAAGAAAGACATATTCACGTTCCCCGGTTCAGGGAAGGCCAAAAAAACATGAGTTTTCTGGTTCGGATATGTCCCTGTGGAGTTGGCCCAGAGCATATCTCGCATATGTTAGGAAAAATCCCATATACCATGAAAAGTGGAAATTGGAGATAGAGCTCAAATTCGAAAAACAAAGACATATTCATTTTCCCCTGGGATAGGGAAACCAGAAAAACATGAGTTTCCTGCATCAGATCTTTCCCTGTGGAGTTGGCCCAGGGCATATCTCACATTTCTTAGGAAAAATCCCTTATACCATCAATATTGCAAATTGCAGACAGAGCTCAAATTCAAAAAAGAAAGACATATTCATATTCCCCTGGGTCAGGGAAGCCCAAAAAAACATGAGTTTCCTGGATCTGATCTGTCCCTGTGGAGTTGGCCCTGGGCATATCTCACATTTCTTAGGAAAAATCCCTTATACCATCAATAGCGCAAATTGCAGATAGAGCTCAAATTCGAAAAAGAAAGACATATTCATATTCACCTGGGTCAGGGAAACCCAAAAAACATGAGTTTTCGGCATCTGATCTATCCCTGTGGAGTTGGCCCAGAGCATATCTCGCATTTGTTAGGAAAAATCCCTTATACCATCAATATTGCAAATTGCAGATAGAGGTCAAATTAAAAAAACAAAGACATATTCATGTTCCTCCGGGTCACGGAAACCCAAAAAAACATGAGTTTTTGGGACCTGATCTTTCCCTTTTGAGTTGGCCCAGGCCATAATTTGCATATGTTAGGAAAAATCCCATATACCATGAAAAGTGTAAATTACAGATAGAGCTCAAATTTGAAGAAGAAACACATATTTATGTTCCCCCAGGTCAGGGAAACCCTCCAAAAAAAGAGTTTTCTGGATCTGGTCGCTCCCTTTGGAGTTGGCCCAACTGATATCTCGCATTTGTTAGGAAAAATCCATTATACCATAAAAAGTGAACATAGGAGATAGAGTTCAAATTCGAAAAACAAAGACATATTCATGTTCCCCAGGGTCAGGGAAGCCCGAAAAAACATGAATATTTAGGATCTGATCTGTCCCTTTGGAGTTGGCCCAGGGTATAACTCGCATTTGTTAGGAAAAATCCCATATACCATGAAAAGTGCACATAGGAGATAGAGCTCAAATTCGAAAAACAAAGACATATTCATGTTCCCCAGGGTCAGGGCAACCAAAAAAAACATGGGTTTCCTGGATCGTATGTGTCCCTGTGGAGTTGGCCCAGGGTATAACACGCATTTGTTAGGAAAAATCCCTTACACCATGAGAAGTGCAAATTGCAGATAGTGCTCAAATTTGAAGAACAAAGACATATTTATGTTCCACCAGGTCAGGGGAGCCCCCCAAAAATGACTATTTCGGATATGATCTCTCCCTGTCGAGTTGGCCCAGTTCATAACTCGCATTTGTTAGGAAAAATCCCTTATATCATCAATCGTGTAAATTGGAGATAGAGCTCAAATTCAAAAAAGAAAGACATATTCATGTTCCCCAGGGTCAGGGAAACCAAAAAAACCATGGGTTTCCTGGATCTTATGTGTCCCTGTGGAGTTGGCCCAGGGTATATCACGCATTTGTTAGGAAAAATCCCTTATACCATGAGAAGTGCAAATTGCAGATAGAGCTCAAATTCGAAAAACAAGCACATATTCATGTTCCCCTGGGTCAGGGAAGCCCAAAAAACTTGAGTTTTTGGGATCTGATCTGTCCCTGTGGAGTTGGCCCACAGCATATCTCGCATATGTTAGGAAAAATCCCATATACCATGAAAAGTGGAAATTGGAGATAGAGTTCAAATTCGAAAAACAAAGACATATTCATGTTCTCCCGGTTCAGGGAAGCCCACAAAAACATGAGTTTTCGGAATCTGATCTGTCCGTTTGGAGTTTGGCCACGGGATATCTCGAATTTGTCAAGAAAAATCCTTTATACCATGAGAAGTGAAAATTGGAGAGAGAGCTCAAACTCGAAAAACAGAGACATATTCATGTTCCGTCGGGTCAGGGAAACCCAAAAATACATGAGTTTTCTGGATCATATCTGTCCCTGTGCAGTTGGCCCATTGCATATCTCGCATTTGTTAGGAAAAATCCTATATACTATGAAAAGTGCAAATTGCAGATAGTGCTCAAATTTGAAGAACAAAGACATATTTATGTTCCACCGGGTCAGGGGAGCCCCCCAAAAATGACTTTTTCGGATATGATCTCTCCCTGTCGAGTTGGCCCAGTTCATAACTCGCATTTGTTAGGAAAAATCCCTTATATCATCAATCGTGTAAATTGGAGATAGAGCTCAAATTCAAAAAAGAAAGACATATTCATGTTTACCTGGGTCAGGGAAACCCAAAAAAACTTGAGTTTTCGGGACCTGATCTTTCCCTCTGCAGTTGGCGCATGGCATATCTCGCATTTGTTACCATGAAAAGTGCAAATTGCAAAAAGAGCTCAAATTCAAAAAACAAGCACATATTCATGTACCCCTAGGTCAGGGAAGCCCAAAAAACTTGAGTTTTTGGGATCTTATCTGTCCCTTTGGAGTTGGCCCAGGGCATATCTCGCATTTGTTAGGAAAAATACCTTATACCATGAAAAGTGAAAATTGGAGAAAGACCTCAATTTCGAAAAACAAAGACATATTCATCTTCCTCCGGGTTAGGGAAACCGAAAAAAACATGAGTTTCCTGGATCAGATGTTTCCCTTTGGAGTTGGCCCAAAGCATATCTCACATTTCTTGGGAAAAATCACTTATACCATGAATAGTGCAAATTGCAGACAGAGCTCAAATTCAAAAAAGAAAGCCATATTCATATTCCCCCGGGTCTGGGAAAACCAAAAAAACATGAGTTTTCGGGATCTCATCTGTCCCTGTGGTGTTGACCCAGGGCAAATCGTGCATTTGTTAGGAAAAATCCCTTATACCATCAATATTGCAAATTGCAGATAGAGGTCAAATTCAAAAAACAAAGACATATTCATGTTCCCCCGGGTCAGGGAAACCAAAAAAAACATGAGTTTTTGGGATCTGATCTGTCCCTTTGGAGTTGGCAAAGGGCATAACTCGCATTTGTTAGGAAAAATCCCATATACCATGAAAAGTGCAAATAGGAGATCGAGCTCAAATTTCAAAAACAAAGACATATTCATGTTCCTCCAGGTCACGGAAACCCAAAAAAACATGAGTTTTTGGGACCTGATCTTTCCCTTTTGAGTTGGCCCAGGGCATAATTTGCATATGTTAGGAAAAATCCCATATACCATGAAAAGTGCAAATTACAGATAGAGCTCAAATTTGAAGAAGAAACACATATTTATGTTCCCCCAGGTCAGGGAAACCCTCCAAAAAAAGAGTTTTCTGGATCTGGTCGCTCCCTTTGGAGTTGGCCCAACTGATATCTCGCATTTGTTAGGAAAAATCCATTATACCATAAAAAGTGAACATAGGAGATAGAGTTCAAATTCGAAAAACAAACACATATTCATATTCCCCTGGGTCAGGGAAGCCCAAAAAAACATGAATATTTAGGATCTGATCTGTCCCTTTGGAGTTGGCCCAGGGTATAACTCGCATTTGTTAGGAAAAATCCAATATACCATGAAAAGTGCACATAGGAGATAGAGCTCAAATTCGAAAAACAAAGACATATTCATGTTGCCCAGGGTCAGGGAAACCAAAAAAAACATGGGTTTCCTGGATCTGAACAAAAGCGAGTTATACCCCGGGCCATCTCCAAAGGGACAGATCAGATCCTAAATATTCATGTTTTTTGGGCTTCCCTGACCCAGGGGAATATGAATATGTGTTTGTTTTTCGAATTTGAGCTCTATCTCCTATGTGCACTTTTCAAGCTATAATGGATTTTTCCAAACAAATGCGAGTTATGCCCAGGGCCAACTCCACAGGGACAGATCAGATCCCAAAAACAGATGGTTTTTTGGGTTTCCCTGACCCGGGGGAACATGAATTTGTCTTTGTTTTTCGAATTTTAGCTGTATTTGCAATTTGCACTTTTCATGGTATAAGGGATTTTTCCTAACAAATGCGAGATATGCCCTGGGCCAACTCCACAGGGACAGACCAGATCCAGAAAACTCTTTTTGGAGGGCTTCCCAGACCTGGGGGAACATAAATATGTGTTTCTTCTTCAAATTTGAGCTCTATCTGTAATTTGCACTTTTCATGGTATATGGGATTTTTCCTAACATATGCGAGATATGCTCTGGGCCAACTCCACAGGGACATATCCGAACCATAAAACTCATGTTTTTTGGGCTTCCCTGAACCGGGGAACGTGAATATGTCTTTCTTTTTCGAATTTGAGCTCTATCTGCAATTTGCACTATTGATGGTATAAGAGATTTTTCCTAAGAAATGCCAGTTATGCCCTGGGCCAACTCCAAAGAGACAGATCAGATCCCAAAAACTCACATTTTTTTCGGTTTCCCCGACCTAGGGGAGCATGAAAACGTCTTTGTTTTTCGAATTTGACCTCTATCTGCAATTTGCAATATTGATGGTATAAGGGATTTTTCCTAAGAAATGTGAGATATGCCGTGGGACAACTCCACAGGGACAGATCAGATCAAGGAAACTCATGTTTATTTTTGGTTTTCCCTGACTTGGGGGAATATGAATATGTCTTTCTTTTTCGAATTTGAGCTCTATCAGCAATTTGCACTATTGATGGAATAAGTGATTTTTCCTAACAAATGCGAGATATGCCCTGGGCCAACTCCAAAAAGACAGATCAGATCCAGGAAACTCATTTTTTTGGGTTTCCCTTACTCAGGGGAATTTGAAAATGTCTTTCTTTTTCGAATTTGAGCTCTATCTGCAATTTGCACTATTGATGAAATAAGGGATTTTTCCTAAGAAATGTGAGATATGCCCTTGGCCATCTCCAAAGGGACAGATCAGATCCTAAATATTCATGTTTTTGGGCTTCCCTGACCCAGCGGAATATGAATATGTGTTTGTTTTTCGAATTTGAGCTCTATCTCCTATGTGCACTTTTCAAGGTATAATGGATTTTTTCTAACAAATGCGAGATATGAGTTGGGCCAACTCCAAAGGGAGAGACCAGATCCAGAAAACTCTTTTTTTGGAGGGTTTCCGTGACCTGCGGGAACATAAATATGTGTTTCTTCTTCAAATTTCAGATCTATCTGTAATTTGCACTTTTCATTGTATAAGTGATTTTTCCTAAGAAATGTGAGATATGCCCTGGGCCAAGTCCAAAGGGACAGATCAGATCCCAAAACCCCATGTTTTTTGGGCTTCCCTGACCCAGGAGAATATGAATATGTCTTTCTTTTTCGAATTTGATCTCTATCTCCAATTTTCACTTCTCATGGATTTTTCCTAACAAATGTGAGTTATACCCTGGGCCAACTGCACAGGGACAGTTCAGATCCCAGAAACTCACGGTTTTTTTGGTTTCCCTGACCAGGGGGCACATGAATATATCTTTGTTCTTCAAATTTGACCTCTATCTGCAATTTGCAATATTGATGGTACAAGGGATTTTTCCTAACAAATGCGAGATATGCTCTGGGCCAACTCCACAGGGATAGATCAGATGCCGAAAACTCATGTTTTTTGGGTTTCCCTGACCCAGGGGAATATGAATATGACTTTCTTTTTCGAATTTGAGCTCTATCTGCAATTTGCACTATTGATGGTATAAGTGATTTTTCCTAAGAAATGTGAGATATGCCCTTGGCCAACTCCACAGGGACAGATCAGATCCAGGAAACTCATGTTTTTTGGGCTTCCCTGACCCAGGGGAATATGAATATGTCTTTTTTTTTAAATTTGAGCTCTATCTCCAATTTTCACTTTTCATCATATATGGGATTTTTCCTAACAAAAGCGAGTTATACCCCGGGCCATGTCCAAAGGGACAGATCAGATCCTAAATATTCATGTTTTTTTGCTCTTCCCTGACCCAGGGGAATATGAATATGTGTTTGTTTTTCGAATTTGAGCTCTATCTCCTATGTGCACTTTTCAAGCTATAATGGATTTTTCCTAACAAATGCGATATGAGTTGGGCCAACTCCAAAGGGAGAGACCAGATCCAGGAAACTCTTTTTTTTGCAGGGTTTCCCTGACCCGGGGGAACGTAAATATGTGATTGTTATACAAATTTGAGCTCTATCTGCAATTTGCACTTTTCATGGTATATGGGATTTTTCCAAACAAATGCGAGTTATGCCCAGGACCAACTCCACAGGGACAGATCAGATCCCAAAAACTCATGTTTTTTTGGGTTTCCCTGACCCAGGGGAACATGAATTTGTCTTTGTTTTTTGAATTTGATCTCTGTCTCCTATTTTTATGGTATAATGGATTTTTCCTAACAAATGCGAGGTATCAGTTGGGCCAACTCCAAAGGGAGAGACCAGATCCAGAAAACTCTTTTTTGGGAGGGTTTCCGTGACCTGGGGGAACATAAATATGTGTTTCTTCTTCAAATTTGAGCTCTATCTGTAATTTGCACTTTTCATGGTATATGGGATTTTTCCTAACATATGCAAGTTATGTTGTTGTTGTTAGTTGCAAAGTCGTGTCCGACCCATCGCGACCCTATGGACAATGTTCCTCCAGGCCTTCCTGTCCTCTACCATTTTCTGGAGTTATGCCCTGGGCCAACTCCAAAGGGAAAGACAGGTCCCAAAATCTCATGTTTCTTTGGGTTTCCGTGACCCGGGGGAAAATGAATATGTGCTTGTTTTTCGAATTTGAGCTCTATCTGCAATTTGCACTTCTCATGGTATAAGGGATTTTTCCTAACAAATGTGTGTTATGCCCTTTGCCAACTCCAAAGGGACAGATCAGATCCCAAAAACTCACGTTTTTTAAGGTTTCCCTGACCTAGGGGAGCATGAATACGTCTTTGTTTTTCGAATTTGACCTCTATCTGCAATTTGCAATATTGATGGTATAAGGGATTTTTCCTAAGAAATGTGCGTTGCCCTGGGCCAACTCCAAAGAGACAGATCTGATCCCAAAAACTCACATTTTTTTCGTTTTCCCCGACCTAGGGGAGCATGAATACGTCTTTGTTTTTCGAATTTGACCTCTATCTGCAATTTGCAATATTGATGGTATAAGGGATTTTTCCTAAGAAATGTGAGATATGCCCTGGGCCAACTCCACAGGGAGAGATCAGATCAAGGAAACTAATGTTTTTTTGGTTTTCCCTGACTTGGGGGAATATGAATATGTCTTTCTTTTTTGAATTTGAGCTCTATCAGCAATTTGCACTATTGATGGAATAAGTGATTTTTCCTAACAAATGCGAGATATGCCCTGGGCCAACTCCAAAAAGACAGATCAGATCCCAAAAACTCAACTTTTTTGGGCTTCCCTGACCTAGGGGAACATGAATATGTGCTTGTTTTTCGAATTTGAGCTCTATTTGCAATTTTCACTTTTCATGGTATATGGGATTTTTCCTAACAAATGCAAGATATGCCATGCGCCAACTGCACAGGGAAAGATCAGGTCCCGAACATGAATATGTCTTTCTTTTTTGAATTTGAGCTCTATCTCCAATTTGCACGATTGATGGTATAAAGGATTTTTCCTAACAAATGCGAGATATCTCCTGGGCCAACTGCACAGGGACAGAGAAGATCCAGAAAACTCATGTATTTTTGGGTTTCCCTAAGCCGATGGAACATGAATATGTCTCTGTTTTTCGAATTTGAGCTCTATCTCCAATTTTCAATATTGATGGTATAATGGATTTTTCCTAACAAATGCGAGTTATACCCTGAGCCAAGTGGAAAGGGACAGATCAGATCCTAAATATTCATGTTTTTTTTTGCTTCCCTGACGTAGGGGAATATGAATATGTGTTTGTTTTTCGAATTTTGAATTTGAACTAACTAACTATGCTCACTTTTCATGGTATAATTGATTTTTCCTAACAAATGCGAGATATGTCCTGGGCCAACTGCACAGGGACAGATAAGATCCAGAAAAGTCATGTATTTTGGGGTTTCCCTAACCCGGGGGAACATGAATATGTCTTTGTTTTTCGAATTTTAGCTCTATTTGCAATTTGCACTTTTCATGGTATAAGGGATTTTTCCTAACAAATGCGAGATATGTCCTGGGCCAACTCCACAGGGACAGACCAGATCCAGAAAACTCATGTTTTTTGGGCTTCCCTGAACCAGGGAACGTGAATATGTCCTTCTTTTTCGAATTTGAGCTCTATCTCCAATTTCCACTTTTCATGGTATATGGGATTTTTCCTAACATATGCGAGATATGCTCTGGGCCAACTCCACAGGGACATATCCGAACCATAAAACTCATGTTTTTTGGGCTTCCCTGAACCGGGGAACGTGAATATGTCTTTCTTTTTTGAATTTGAGCTCTATCTGCAATTTGCACTATTGATGGTATAAGTGATTTTTGCTAAGAAATGTGAGGTATGCCCTGGGCCAACTCCCCAGGGACAGATCAGATCCAGGAAACTCATTTTTTTGGGTTTCCCTTACCCAGGGGAATATGAATATGTCTTTTTTTTTAATTTGAGCTGTATCTCCAATTTTCACTTTACATCATATATGGGATTTTTCCTAACAAAATAAAGTTATACCCTGGGCCATCTCCAAAGGGACAGATCAGATCCTAAATATTCATGTTTTTTGGGCTTCCCTGACCCAGCGGAATATGAATATGAATTTGTTTTTCGAATTTGAACTCTATCTCCTATGTTCACTTTTTATGGTATAATGGATTTTTCCTAACAAATGCGAGATATCAGTTGGGCCAGCTCCAAAGGGAGAGACCAGATCCAGAAAACTCTTTTTTTGGAGGGTTTCCCTGACCTGGGGGAACATAAATATGTGTTTCTTCTTCAAATTTGAGCTCTATCTGTAATTTGCACTTTTCATGGTATATGGGATTTTTCATAACATATGCAAGTTATGCCCTTTGCCAACTCCAAAGGGACAGATTAGATACCAAAAACTCACGTTTTTTTCGGTTTCCCCGACCCAGGGGAGCATGAATACGTCTTTGTTTTTCGAATTTGAGCTCTATCAGCAATTTGCACTATTGATGGAATAAGTGATTTTTCCTAACAAATGCGAGATATGCCCTGGGCCAACTCCAAAAAGACAGATCAGATCCAGGAAACTCATTTTTTTGGGTTTCCCTTACCCAGGGGAATATGAATATGTCTTTCTTTTTCGAATTTGAGCTCTATCTACAATTTGCACTATTGATGGTATAAGGGATGTTTCCTAAGAAATGTGAGATATGCCCTGGGCCAACTCCACAGGGACAGATCAGATCCAGGAAACTCATGTTTTTTGGGCTTCCCTGACCCAGGGGAATATGAATATGTGTTTGTTTTTTGAATTTGAGCTCTATCTCCTATGTGCACTTTTCAAGCAATAATGGATTTTTCCTAACAAATGCGAGATATGAGTTGGGCCAACTCTAAAGGGAGAGACCAGATCCAGGAAACTCTTTTTTTGCAGGGTTTCCCTGACCCGGGGGAACATAAATATGTGATTGTTATACAAATTTGAGCTCTATCTGCAATTTGCACTTTTCATGGTATATGGGATTTTTCCTAACATATGCAAGTTATGCCCTTTGCCAACTCCAAAGAGACAGATCAGATCCCAAAAACTCACGTTTTTTTGGGTTTCCCTTACCCGGGGGAACATGAATTTGTCTTTGTTTTTCGAAGTTGATCTCTGTCTCCTATTTTTATGGTATAATGGATTTTTCCTAACAAATGAGAGGTATCAGTTGGGCCAACTCCAAAGGGAGAGACTAGATCCAGAAAACTCTTTATTTGGAGGGTTTCCCTGACCTGGGGGAACATAAATATGTGTTTCTTCTTCAAATTTGAGCTCTATCTGTAATTTGCACTTTTCATGGTATATGGGATTTTTCCTAACATATGCGAGATATGCTCTGGGCCAACTCCACAGGGACATATCCGAACCATAAAACTCATGTTTTTTGGGCTTCCCGGAACCGGGGAACGTGAAAAGGTCTTTCTTTTTCGAATTTGAGCTCTATCTGCAATTTGCACTATTGATGGTATAAGTGATTTTTCCTAAGAAATGCGAGTTATGCCCTGGGCCAACTCCAAAGAGACAGATCTGATCCCAAAAACTCACGTTTTTTTCGTTTTCCCCGACCTAGGGGAGCATGAATACGTCTTTGTTTTTCGAATTTGACCTCTATCTGCAATTTGCAATATTGATGGTATAAGGCCAACTCCACAGGGACAGATCAGATCAAGGAAACTAATGTTTTTTTTTGTTTTCCCTGACTTGGGGGAATATGAATATGTCTTTCTTTTTCGAATTTGAGCTCTATCAGCAATTTGCAGTATTCATGGAATAAGAGATTTTTCCTAACAAATGCGAGATATGCCCTGGGCCAAGTCCAAAAAGACAGATCAGATCCCAAAAACTCAACTTTTTTGGGCTTCCCTGACCTAGGGGAACATGAATATGTGCTTGTTTTTCGAATTTGAGCTCTATTTGCAATTTTCACTTTTCATGGTATATGGGATTTTTCCTAACAAATGCAAGATATGCCATGCGCCAACTGCACAGGGAAAGATCAGGTCCCGAAAATGAATATGTCTTTCTTTTTTGAATTTGAGCTCTATCTCCAATTTGCACGATTGATGGTATAAACGATTTTTCCTAACAAATGTGAGATATCTCCTGGGCCAACTGCACAGGGACAGATAAGATCCAGAAAACTCATGTATTTTTGGGTTTCCCTGAGCCGACGGAACATGAATATGTCTCTGTTTTTCGAATTTGAGCTCTATCTCCAATTTTCACTTCTCATGGTATAAAGGATTTTTCTTGACAAATTCGAGATATGCCGTGGCCAAACTCCAAAGGGACAGATCAGATTCCGAAAACTCATGTTTTTGTGGGCTTCCCTGACCCGGGAGAACATGAATATGTCTTTGTTTTTCGAATTTGACCTCTATCTGCAATTTTCAATATTGATGGTATAATGGATTTTTCCTAACAAATGCGAGTTATACCCTGGGCCAAGTCGAAAGGGACAGATCAGATCCTAAATATTCATGTTTTTTTGGGCTTCCCTGACGTAGGGGAATATGAATATGTGTTTGTTTTTCAAATTTCGAATTTGAACTAACTAACTATGTTCACTTTTCATGGTATAATGGATTTTTCCAAACAAATGCGAGATATCTCCTGGGCCAACTGCACAGGGACAGATAAGATCCATAAAACTCATGTATTTTTGGGTTTCCCTAACCAGGGGGAACATGGATCTCTCTTTGTTTTTCGAATTTTAGCTCTATCTGCAATTTGCACTTTTCATGATATAAGAGATTTTTCCTAACAAATGCGAGATATGCCCTGGGCCAACTCCACAGGGACAGACCAGATCCAGAAAACT
This sequence comes from Vipera berus, assembly GCF_964194415.1. Classification (NCBI taxonomy): domain Eukaryota; kingdom Metazoa; phylum Chordata; class Lepidosauria; order Squamata; family Viperidae; genus Vipera; species Vipera berus. The sequence continues at coordinate 47,855,411 of NC_138210.1, forward strand.
CTTTTTGGAGGGCTTCCCAGACCCGGGGGAATATGAATATGTCTTTCTTTTTCGAATTTGAGCTCTATCAGCAATTTGCACTATTGATGGAATAAGTGATTTTTCCTAACAAATGCGAGATATGCCCTAGGCCAACTCCAAAAAGACAGATCAGATCAAGGAAACTCTTTTTTTTTGGTTTCCCTTACCCAGGGGAATATGAATATGTCTTTTTTTTTTTATTTGAGCTGTATCTCCAATTTTCACTTTACATCATATATGGGATTTTTCCTAACAAAATAAAGTTATACCCCTGGCCATCTCCAAAGGGACAGATCAGATCCTAAATATTCATGTTTTTGGGCTTCCCTGACCCAGCGGAATGTGAATATGTGTTTGTTTTTCGAATTTGAGCTCTATCTCCTATGTGCACTTTTCAAGGTATAATGGATTTTTTCTAACAAATGCGAGATATGAGTTGGGCCAACTCCAAAGGGAGAGACCAGATCCAGAAAACTCTTTTTTTGGAGGGTTTCCGTGACCTGCGGGAACATAAATATGTGTTTCTTCTTCAAATTTGAGATCTATCTGTAATTAGCACTTTACATTGTATAAGTGATTTTTCCTAAGAAATGTGAGATATGCCCTGGGCCAAGTCCAAAGGGACAGATCAGATCCCAAAACCCCATGTTTTTTGGGCTTCCCTGACCCAGGAGAACATGAATATGTCTTTCTTTTTCGAATTTGACCTCTATCTCCAATTTCCACTTCTCATGGATTTTTCCTAACAAATGTGAGTTATACCCTGGGCCAACTGCACAGGGACAGATCAGATCCCAGAAACTCACGGTTTTTTTGGTTTCCCTGACCAGGGGGCACATGAATATATCTTTGTTCTTCAAATTTGACCTCTATCTGCAATTTGCAATATTGATGGTACAAGGGATTTTTCCTAACAAATGCGAGATATGCCCTGGGCCAACTCCACAGGGATAGATCAGATGCCGAAAACTCATGTTTTTTGGGTTTCCCTGACCCAGGGGAATATGAATATGACTTTCTTTTTCGAATTTGAGCTCTATCTGCAATTTGCACTATTGATGGTATAAGTGATTTTTCCTAAGAAATGTGAGATATGCCCTTGGCCAACTCCACAGGGAAAGATCAGATCCAGGAAACTCATGTTTTTTGGGCTTCCCTGACCCAGGGGAATATGAATATGTCTTTTTTTTAAATTTGAGCTCTATCTCCAATTTTCACTTTTCATCATATATGGGATTTTTCCTAACAAAAGCGAGTTATACCCCGGGCCATGTCCACAGGGACAGATCAGATCCAGGAAACTCATGTTTTTTGGGCTTCCCTGACCCGGGAGAACATGAATATGTCTTTGTTTTTCGAATTTGACCTCTATCTGCAATTTTCAATATTGATGGTATAATGGATTTTTCCTAACAAATGCGAGTTATACCCTGGGCCAAGTCGAAAGGGACAGATCAGATCCTAAATATTCATTTTATTTTTTTGCTTCCCTGACGTAGGGGAATATGAATATGTGTTTGTTTTTCGAATTTTGAATTTGAACTAACTAACTATGCTCACTTTTCATGGTATAATTGATTTTTCCTAACAAATGCAAGATATGTCCTTGGCCAACTGCACAGGGACAGACCAGATCCAGAAAACTCATGTTTTTTGGGCTTCCCTGAACCGGGGAACGTGAATATGTCTTTCTTTTTTGAATTTGAGCTCTATCTGCAATTTGCACTATTGATGGTATAAGTGATTTTTGCTAAGAAATGTGAGGTATGCCCTGGGCCAACTCCCCAGGGACAGATCAGATCCAGGAAACTCATTTTTTTGGGTTTCCCTTACCCAGGGGAATATGAATATGTCTTTTTTTTTAATTTGAGCTGTATCTCCAATTTTCACTTTACATCATATATGGGATTTTTCCTAACAAAATAAAGTTATACCCTGGGCCATCTCCAAAGGGACAGATCAGATCCTAAATATTCATGTTTTTTGGGCTTCCCTGACCTAGCGGAATATGAATATGTGTTTGTTTTTCGAATTTGAACTCTATCTCCTATGTTCACTTTTTATGGTATAATGGATTTTTCCTAACAAATGCGAGATATCAGTTGGGCCAGCTCCAAAGGGAGAGACCAGATCCAGAAAACTCTTTTTTTGGAGGGTTTCCCTGACCTGGGGGAACATAAATATGTGTTTCTTCTTCAAATTTGAGCTCTATCTGTAATTTGCACTTTTCATGGTATATGGGATTTTTCCTAACATATGCGAGATATGCTCTGGGCCAACTCCACAGGGACATATCCGAACCATAAAACTCATGTTTTTTGGGCTTCCCTGAACTGGGGAACGTGAATATGTCTTTCTTTTTCAAATTTGAGCTCTATCTGCAATTTGCACTATTGATGGTATAAGTGATTTTTCCTAAGAAATGCCAATTATGCCCTGGGCCAACTCCAAAGAGACAGATCAGATCCCAAAAACTCACGTTTTTTTTCAGTGTCCCCGACCTAGGGGAGCATGAAAACGTCTTTGTTTTTCGAATTTGACCTCTATCTGCAATTTGCAATATTGATGGTGTAAGGGATTTTTCCTAAGAAATGTGAGATATGCCCTGGGCCAACTCCACAGGGACAGATCAGATCAAGGAAACTAATGGTTTTTTTTTGGTTTTCCCTGACTTGGGGGAATATGAATATGACTTTCTTTTTCGAATTTGAGCTCTATCTGTAATTTGCACTTTTCATGGTATATGGGATTTTTCCTAACATATGCAAGTTATGCCCTTTGCCAACTCCAAAGGGACAGATCAGATCCCAAAAACTCACGTTTTTTTCGGTTTCCCCGACCCAGGGGAGCATGAATACGTCTTTGTTTTTCGAATTTGAGCTCTATCAGCAATTTGCACTATTGATGGAATAAGTGATTTTTCCTAACAAATGCGAGATATGCCCTGGGCCAACTCCAAAAAGACAGATCAGATCCAGGAAACTCATTTTTTTGGGTTTCCCTTACCCAGGGGAATATGAATATGTCTTTCTTTTTCGAATTTGAGCTCTATCAGCAATTTGCACTGTTAATGGAATAAGTGATTTTTCCTAACTAATGCGAGATATGCCCTGGGCCAAGTCCAAAAAGACAGATCAGATCCCAAAAACTCAACTTTTTTGGGCTTCCCTGACCTAGGGGAACATGAATATGTGCTTGTTTTTCGAATTTGAGCTCTAATTGCAATTTGCACTTTTCATGGTATATGGGATTTTTCCTAACAAATGCAAGATATGCCATGCGCCAACTGCACAGGGAAAGATCAGGTCCCGAACATGAATTTGTCTTTCTTTTTCGAATTTGACATCTATCTGCAATTTTCAATATTGATGGTATAATGGATTTTTCCTAACAAATGCGAGTTATACCCTGGGCCAAGTCGAAAAGGACAGATCAGATCCTAAATATTCATGTTTTTTTGGGCTTCCCTGACGTAGGGGAATATGAATATGTGTTTGTTTTTCGAATTTCGAATTCGAACTAACTAACTATGTTCACTTTTCATGGTATAATGGATTTTTCCAAACAAATGCGAGATATGTCCTGGGTCAACGGCACAGGGACAGATAAGATCCAGAAAACTCATGTATTTATGGGTTTCCCTAACCCGGGGGAACATGGATCTCTCTTTGTTTTTCGAATTTTAGCTCTATCTGCAATTTGCACTTTTCATGGTATAAGGGATTTTTCCTAACAAATGCGAGATATGCCCTGGGCCAACTCCACAGGGACAGACCAGATCCAGAAACCTCTTTTTGGTGGGCTTCCCAGACCCAGGGGAACATAAATATGTGTTTGTTCTTCAAATTTGAGTTCAATCTGCAATTTGCACTTTTGATTGTATAAGGAATTTTTCCTAACAAATGCGAGATATGCTCTGGGCCAACTCCACAGGGACAGATCAGATGCTGGGTTTTTTGGGTTTCCCTGACCCAGGGGAATATGAATATGTCTTTCTTTTTCGAATTTGAGCTCTATCAGCAATTTGCACTATTGATGGAATAAGTGATTTTTCCTAACAAATGCGAGATATGCCCTGGGCCAACTCCACAGGGACAGATCAGATCCAGGAAACTCATGTTCTTTGGGCTTCCCTGACCCGGGGGAATTTGCACTTTTCATGGTATATGGGATTTTTCCAAACAAATGCGAGTTATGCCGAGGGCCAACTCCACAGGGACAGATCAGATCCCAAAAACTCATGTTTTTTGGAGTTTCCCTAACCCGGGGGAACATGAATTTGTCTTTGTTTTTCGAATTTGATCTCTGTCTCCTATTTTTATGGTATAATGGATTTTTCCTAACAAATGCGAGGTATCAGTTGGGCCAACTCCAAAGGGAGAGACCAGATCCAGAAAACTCTTTTTTTGGAGGGTTTCCGTGACCTGGGGGAACATAAATATGTGTTTCTTCTTCAAATTTGAGCTCTATCTGTAATTTGCACTTTTCATGGTATATGGGATTTTTCCACAGGGACAGACCAGATCCAGAAAACTCTTTTTGGAGGGCTTCCCAGACCCGGGGGAACATAAATATGTGTTTGTTCTTCAAATTTGAGTTCAATCTGCAATTTGCACTTTTGATTGTATAAGGAATTTTTCCTAACAAATGCGAGATATGCTCTGGGCCAACTCCACAGGGACAGATCAGATGCTGGGTTTTTTGGGTTTCCCTGACCCAGGGGAATATGAATATGTCTTTCTTTTTCGAATTTGAGCTCTATCAGCAATTTGCACTATTGATGGAATAAGTGATTTTTCCAAACAAATGCGAGATATGCCCTGGGTCAACTAAAAAAAGACAGATCAGATCCAGGAAACTCATTTTTTTGGGTTTCCCTTACCCAGGGGAATTTGAATATGTCTTTCTTTTTCGAATTTGAGCTCTATCTGCAATTTGCACTATTGATGGTATAAGGGATTTTTCCTAAGAAATGTGAGATATGCCCTGGGCCAACTCCACAGGGACAGATCAGATCCAGGAAACTCATGTTTTTTGGGCTTCCCTGATCCAGGAGAATATGAATATGTCTTTTTTTTTTAAATTTGAGCTCTTTCTCCAATTTTCACGTTTCATCATATATGGGATTTTTCCTAACAAAAGCGAGTTATACCCCGGGCCATGTCCAAAGGGACAGATCAGATCCTAAATATTCATGTTTTTTTGCTCTTCCCTGACCCAGGGGATTATGAATATGTGTTTGTTTTTTGAATTTGAGCTCTATCTCCTATGTGCACTTTTCAAGCTATAATGGATTTTTCCTAACAAATGCGAGATATGAGTTGGGCCAACTCCAAAGGGAGAGACCAGATCCAGGAAACTCTTTTTTTGCAGGGTTTCCCTTACCCGGGGGAACATGAATTTGTCTTTGTTTTTCGAAGTTGATCTCTGTCTCCTATTTTTATGGTATAATGGATTTTTCCTAACAAATGAGAGGTATCAGTTGGGCCAACTCCAAAGGGAGAGACTAGATCCAGAAAACTCTTTATTTGGAGGGTTTCCCTGACCTGGGGGAACATAAATATGTGTTTCTTCTTCAAATTTGAGCTCTATCTGTAATTTGCACTTTTCATGGTATATGGGATTTTTCCTAACATATGCGAGATATGCTCTGGGCCAACTCCACAGGGACATATCCGAACCATAAAACTCATGTTTTTTGGGCTTCCCTGAACCGGGGAACGTGAATATGTCTTTCTTTTTCGAATTTGAGCTCTATCTGCAATTTGCACTATTGATGGTATAAGTGATTTTTCCTAAGAAATGCCAGTTATGCCCTGGGCCAACTCCAAAGAGACAGATCAGATCCCAAAAATTCACGTTTTTTTCGGTTTCCCCGACCTAGGGGAGCATGAATACGTCTTTGTTTTTCGAATTTGACCTCTATCTGCAATTTGCAATATTGATGGTATAAGGGATTTTTCCTAAGAAATGTGAGATATGCCCTGGGCCAACTCCACAGGGACAGATCAGATCAAGGAAACTAATGTGTTTTTTTTGTTTTCCCTGACTTGGGGGAATATGAATATGTCTTTCTTTTTTGAATTTGAGCTCTATCAGCAATTTGCACTATTGATGGAATAAGAGATTTTTCCTAACAAATGCGAGATATGCCCTGGGCCAACTCCAAAAAGACAGATCAGATCCCAAAAACTCAGCTTTTTTGGGCTTCCCTGACCTAGGGGAACATGAATATGTGCTTGTTTTTCGAATTTGAGCTCTATTTGCACTTTTCATGATATAAGGGATTTTTCCTAACAAATGCGAGATATGCCCTGGGCCAACTCCACAGGGACAGACCAGATCCAGAAAACTCTTTTTGGAGGGCTTCCCAGACCCGGGGGAACATTAATATGTGTTTGTTCTTCAAATTTGAGTTCAATCTGCAATTTGCACTTTTGATTGTATAAGGAATTTTTCCTAACAAATGCGAGATATGCTCTGGGCCAACTCCACAGGGACAGATCAGATGCTGGGTTTTTTGGGTTTCCCTGACCCAGGGGAATATGAATATGTCTTTCTTTTTCGAATTTGAGCTCTATCAGCAATTTGCACTATTGATGGAATAAAGATTTTTCCTAACATATGCGAGATATGCCCTAGGCCAACTCCAAAAAGACAGATCAGATCAAGGAAACTCTTTTTTTTGGTTTCCCTTACCCAGGGGAATATGAATATGTCTTTTTTTTTAAATTTGAGCTGTATCTCCAATTTTCACTTTACATCATATATGGGATTTTTCCTAACAAAATAAAGTTATACCCCTGGCCATCTCCAAAGGGACAGATCAGATCCTAAATATTCATGTTTTTGGGCTTCCCTGACCCAGCGGAATATGAATATGTGTTTGTTTTTCGAATTTGAGCTCTATCTTCTATGTGCACTTTTCAAGGTATAATGGATTTTTTTTGGTTTTCCCTGACTTGGGGGAATATGAATATGTCTTTCTTTTTCGAATTTGAGCTCTATCAGCAATTTGCACTGTTAATGGAATAAGTGATTTTTCCTAACAAATGCGAGATATGCCCTGGGCCAAGTCCAAAAAGACAGATCAGATCCCAAAAACTCAACTTTTTTGGGCTTCCCTGACCTAGGGGAACATGAATATGTGCTTGTTTTTCGAATTTGAGCTCTAATTGCAATTTGCACTTTTCATGGTATATGGGATTTTTCCTAACAAATGCAAGATATGCCATGCGCCAACTGCACAGGGAAAGATCAGGTCCCAAACATGAATATGTCTTTCTTTTTCGAATTTGACATCTATCTGCAATTTTCAATATTGATGGTATAATGGATTTTGTTGTGATTCAGGGTCAGCCTGTGGGTTCAGCAGTTGGGTCGGATGACTCGGATGACTCAGATGAGGGGGAGGAGGGGGGGTGTTGAAGAAGAACTTGCTGATGATGGCTTGGAGGCTCCGCAGAGCCCTCAGCCAGGCCCCTCTTACTTGGTGGAGACCCAGCTGCGTGAGCTCGACAGTGTGGATGAAGATGACCCACAGCTGGCCCTGTTCAAGGACGCCCGACGCAGGAGGCAGTCAAGTAGGAGCAAGCAGAGAAAGGCTGTGGGACTTCTTGGAAGGAGGCAAAGAGAGGCCACGCCCTGAACTCTTATAAAGGGAGTGTTTGGGGGAGGGCTGGTTTGCTGAAAGCAACCGCTCCGATAGAGGATCAAAGCTCCGGTATCTTGTTTCATGTTTTGTTGTTTGTTTGTGTAATAAATTTGGCAGACGAATTCCAGCCTCTGCCATTTGTACAGGGGTTGCCTTTCTGCAAGGCCGGTAGCAGGCTGGTACAGAACAGTTTGCTTTCAGCCTCCCACCCCTTACTAATATTATGGAGCAGCTACGTGCCGAGAATGCCCAGCTCACCCAGCAACTCACTTTGCTGGCAGCTCAGGTGGCTCAACTGCAAGCTCAGGTTCATGCTGCACCCCCACCCAGGAGAAAATGCCAAGTTGCAATGCCGGATAAATTTACAGGTACTCCAGAACTGTTTCCTGCTTTCCTGGGACAATGCCAGCTCTTTATCAGCGTGAGAGCAGCTGATTTCCCCACTGACCGGGATAAGGTGGGGTTTGTGTTAAGCCTTCTTTCGGGTGATGCAGCTCGTTGGGGCATGCCTCTGCTGGCTCAACCTAGCCCATTGTTGGACAACTTTGTGGGGTTTTGTGATCATATGCGTCTGATGTATGAGGACCCTATTAAGACGCAGACTGCCACTCGACGTTTGAAAGCTCTGAGGCAGGGTCAACGCCCCCTACAGGGCTATATCAGCGATTTCCGGCTGCTTAGCCAGGATTCCGCCTGGATTGAGGCTGCGCTCGTGGATGCCTTCCAGGATGGATTGTCGGAGGAGATGTTGGATGAGCTGGCCCGTGTGGATATTCCCTCAGACCTGAATGGGCTGATCCATCTCTGCCTGCGGATCGATGCTCGGTTGCAGCAGCGAAGGAGTCGCCGTGCCACCCCACAGACCCCTGCCGCCCCTGTTGTGCGTGAGCCCCCAGTTCAAAGGGAGGAGCCAATGGAGCTGGGTGCCGCCAGGTCTCGTCTATCGGTGACTGAAATGAACAGACGACGATCGGGGGGGTTGTGTTTTTACTGTGGGGACCCTGGACATTTGGCTTCTTTTTGCCCAAAGAAGCGACAGCGGGCATCAGTGACCGAGCCTGCCCCGAGAAAGTCCCCTACTTTTCTGTCGGGAAACGCCCCGAGCCCGATCTAGACGGTGTGATAGATCGGGCGTCCCACAACAACACTGAGCGACGTCTTTCCGATGCTGCCTGTGGACCTCCACGGCATTTGATTTTGGAGGCACGTCTGATCCTTCCTGGCAAGCCAGAGGGGATTCCAGTCCATGCCTTAATTGACTCTGGGGCCACCACAAATTTTATGGACTCAGCATTTGTGGCCAAATGGGCTGTTCCCCAGTGCCCGGTGGATCTGCCCATGTTAGTGGAGACTATCGATGGTCGAGTGCTCCTGTCTGGGCCTATTACGGCCGCCACGCAACCATTATGTATGGCCATCAGTTCCCATGTGGAGGCCATCCAGTTCTATATCACTTCAGATCTGCACTTCCCCGTGGTCTTGGGACTGGCGTGCCTCCGGGCGCATGACCCACAGATCTATTGGTCACAGAACTTGGTCACCTTCCCAAGCTTGCAGTGCGTGGACCACTCCCGCCATATCTGTGCCGGCCAGGTGGAGGGTTCCCCAGGGGTTTCCTTGCCTCCCGAACTGTCCGACTTTGCTGATGTGTTCAGCGAGTCAGAGGCGGATCAATTACCCCCGCACAGGCCCTATGACTGCCCCATTGATTTAGTCCCTGATGCGCCTCTCCCAGTGGGGCGTTTGTACTCCATGTCGGAGCCCGAGTTGGCTGCATTGCGGGACTTTCTGGAGAAGAATTTGGCTCGCGGTTTCATCCGGCCCTCGTCCTCGCCAGTGTCTGCACCCGTGCTCTTCGTCAAAAAGAAGTCGGGCGAATTACGGCTTTGCTGCGATTACCGCAAACTCAACGCCATCACGGTGCGCAACCGTTACCCGCTGCCCCTCATCCCCGAACTCTTGGACCGACTCCGGGAGGCTAAGATCTTCACGAAACTGGACCTGCGTGGAGCTTACAACCTCGTCAGGGTTCGGCCGGGTGATGAGTGGAAGACGGCGTTTGGTACTCGCTATGGACATTTTGAGTACACGGTGATGCCGTTTGGCCTGACCAACGCCCCCGCTGTGTTTCAGCATTTCATGAATGACATTTTCCGGGATTTGTTGGACCAGTTTGTCGTGATCTACTTGGACGACATCCTGATCTACTCCCCGTCGCGTGAGGTGCACCATCAGCATCTCCGTCAGGTCCTGCAGCGACTCCGAGAACATTGGCTGTTTGCCAAGTTGGAGAAGTGCCAGTTCTACCGGGTGACCATCGATTTCCTGGGTCACCGCATTTCTCCTGAGGGCATCGCCATGGAGCCGAGTAAGGTTGAGTCTTTGCAGAGTTGGGAACCCCCGCGTCGCGTGAAGGATGTTCAGCGACTTCTTGGATTTGCCAACTATTACCGAACTTTCATCCCTGGGTTTGCTGCCTTGACAGCACCCCTCACCCGGCTCCTGCAGAAGAAGACTCGGTTCCAGTGGAACGCACCAGAACAACAGGCTTTCCAGTCTTTGAAGGAAGCCTTCAAGAAGGAGCCCATCTTGAAGCATCCTGACCCGCAACGGCCGTTTGTCGTGGAGGCGGACGCCTCCGACATTGCCATTGGGGCAGTGTTACTCCAGGCAACGACGCCCAGCGGTACCCTTTTCCCTTGCGCGTATCATTCACGAAAACTGAACCCTTCGGAGCGCAATTATACAATCTGGGAGAAGGAGCTGCTGGCCATCAAAGCGGCGTTCGAGGCCTGGAGGCATCATCTGGAGGGAGCGCGGCATCAAATCGAGGTCCGGACGGACCATAAGAATCAGGAAAGCCTGCAGACCGCTCGGAATTTGAACCAACGCCAGATCCGGTGGTCTCTTTTCTTTGCGAGGTTTGACTTCCGGGTTCGGTACATACCAAGCGGGCACAATCAAAGAGCGGATGCTCTGTCCAGGAAGCCCGAATATTCCCGAGTGGAAGACAAGCTTCTGCCCAGGACAGTGATCCCCATCGAGTCTTTTGCTGCGGTACGGGAGCCGGTTGATATACGGGCTCGGATCCGGGAGGCACAGCAGCAGGAGGTGTGGGTGGCTCAGCGGAAGGAGGAGGTGGGGCCAGATTCTCCTTGGACGGTCACGGATGGACTCTTGTATTATCGTGACCGGCTCTATGTTCCGGGAGGGCCACTCAGGGGACTCATCCTCAGCCAGTGTCACGATAACCCGGCAGCGGGGCATTTTGGCCTGTTCAAGACCCTGAACCTGGTCTCCCGTACCTTCTGGTGGCCCCGAGTCCGACACGACGTCCAGTCCTATGTCACCTCCTGCATCCCATGCAGGCAGGCCAAGTCAGCGACAGGGGCCCCGCCTGGATTACTGCAGCCCTTGCCAACACCCAAAAGACCCTGGGGGGCAGTGTCCATGGACTTTCTGACGGATTTACCCCCATCCTCTGGTTTCACGACAGTGTATGTGGTGGTGGACATGCTGACCAAGATGGCGCACTTCATCCCCTGTCGCGGCTTACCGTCAGCCCGCGCCACTAGTCGTATGTTCATTCAGCAGGTGTATCGGCTGCACGGCCTCCCTGATAGAGTCGTCTCCAATAGGGGGGCCCAGTTTACAGCCCGCTTCTGGCAGGAGTTGATGCATGCGTTGGATATCAAGATTTGCCTCTCGTCCGCGCATCATCCTCAAACTGACGGGGGAACCGAGAAGGTCATCGGTATCCTGGAACAATATCTGCGCTGCTACGTCAATCTGCAGCAGAACAATTGGGTGGACTATCTGGCCATAGCTGAGTTTGCATTTAACAATTCGCAGCACACCTCCACACAGATGACACCGTTCTTGGCCAATGTGGGTTATCACCCCCGGTTTTTCCCCCTTTCTCCCGTGGACTCACCGGAGCCGGCAGCGAACGACTTCATGGCAGAGTTACAGGCGATCCATCGATTGGTGCGACGTCAGTTGGAGAAGGCCAAGGCCGATTACAAAAGGTTTGCTGATCGGTCAAGACGGGATACGCCTCCACTATCGGTGGGGGATCGGGTCTGGTTGTCCACCAGGAACCTACCGTCAACACGGCCGGTGAGAAAGTTAGATCACCGATATTTAGGACCGTTCCCAGTCGAGGCTGTCATCAATCCGGTCGCCTATCGCTTAACTCTGCCACGTTCCCTGCGCGTGCACCCAGTCTTTCATCGGTCTCTGTTGGTCCCCGAGCAACCGGCTTGTCCACTCTGCCGAGCGGAACCTCCCCCATCAGGACCTCGTGATGGAGGCAGCACCCCCGAGTACGAGGTCGCCAGCATCAGGGATTCCCGTTGGCTGAAAGGTCGTTTCCAGTACCTGATCGAATGGAAAGGTTACGGACCAGAGGACTTCACCTGGGAAGACGCGACCGCCGTTCATGCCCCTGCGTTGGTGACTGCTTTTCATGAACAATTCCCATCCCGTCCGCATCCGGATCGGCAGCCCCGGGGGAAGGGCCCTGCGGTGCGGGATAGTGTTGTGATTCAGGGTCAGCCTGTGGGTTCGGCAGTTGGGTCGGATGACTCGGATGACTCAGATGAGGGGGAGGAGGGGGGTGTTGAAGAAGAACTTGCTGATGATGGCTTGGAGGCTCCGCAGAGCCCTCAGCCAGGCCCCTCTTACTTGGTGGAGACCCAGCTGCGTGAGCTCGACAGTGTGGATGAAGATGACCCACAGCTGGCCCTGTTCAAGGACGCCCGACGCAGGAGGCAGTCAAGTAGGAGCAAGCAGAGAAAGGCTGTGGGACTTCTTGGAAGGAGGCAAAGAGAGGCCACGCCCTGAACTCTTATAAAGGGAGTGTTTGGGGGAGGGCTGGTTTGCTGAAAGCAACCGCTCCGATAGAGGATCAAAGCTCCGGTATCTTGTTTCATGTTTTGTTGTTTGTTTGTGTAATAAATTTGGCAGACGAATTCCAGCCTCTGCTGTTTGTACAGGGGTTGCCTTTCTGCAAGGCCGGTAGCAGGCTGGTACAGAACAGATTTTTCCTAACAAATGCGAGTTATACCCTGGGCCAAGTCGAAAGGGACAGATCAGATCCTAAGTATTCATGTTTTTTTGGGCTTCCCTGACGTAGGGGTTTATGAATATGTGTTTGTTTTTCAAATTTCGAATTTGAACTAACTAACTATGTTCACTTTTCATGGTATAATGGATTTTTCCAAACAAATGCGAGATATGTCCTGGGTCAACTGCACAGGGACAGATAACATCCAGAAAACTCATGTATTTATGGGTTTCCCTAACCCGGGGGAACATGGATCTCTCTTTGTTTTTCGAATTTTAGCTCTATCTGCAATTTGCACTTTTCATGGTATAAGGGATTTTTCCTAACAAATGCGAGATATGTCCTGGGCCAACTCCACAGGGACAGACCAGATCCAGAAACCTCTTTTTGGTGGGCTTCCCAGACCCGGGGGAACATAAATATGTGTTTGTTCTTCAAATTTGAGTTCAATCTGCAATTTGCACTTTTGATTGTATAAGGAATTTTTCCTAACAAATGCGAGATATGCTCTGGGCCAACTAGACAGGGACAGATCAGATGCTGGGTTTTTTGGGTTTCCCTGACCCAGGGGAATATGAATATGTCTTTCTTTTTCGAATTTGAGCTCTATCAGCAATTTGCACTATTGATGGAATAAGTGATTTTTCCTAACAAATGCGAGATATGCCCTGGGCCAACTCCACAGGGACAGATCAGATCCAGGAAACTCATGTTCTTTGGGCTTCCCTGACCCGGGGGAATTTGCACTTTTCATGGTATATGGGATTTTTCCAAACAAATGCGAGTTATGCCGAGGGCCAACTCCACAGGGACAGATCAGATCCCAAAAACTCATGTTTTTTGGAGTTTCCCTAACCCGGGGGAACATGAATTTGTCTTTGCTTTTCGAATTTGATCTCTGTCTCCTATTTTTATGGTATAATGGATTTTTCCTAACAAATGCGAGGTATCAGTTGGGCCAACTCCAAAGGGAGAGACCAGATTCCGAAAACTCATGTTTTTGTGGGCTTCCCTGACCCGGGAGAACATGAATATGTCTTTGTTTTTCGAATTTGACCTCTATCTGCAATTTTCAATATTGATGGTATAATGGATTTTTCCTAACAAATGAGAGGTATCCGTTGGGCCAAATCCAAAGGGACAGACCAGATCCAGAAAACTCTTTTTTTGGAGTGTTTCCCTGACCTGGGGGAACATAAATATGTGTTTCTTCTTCAAATTTGAGCTCTATCTGTAATTTGCACTTTTCATGGTATATGGGATTTTTCCACAGGGACGGACCAGATCCAGAAAACTCTTTTTGGAGGGCTTCCTAGACCCGGGGGAACATAAATATGTGATTGTTCTTCAAATTTGAGTTCAATCTGCAATTTGCACTTTTGATTGTATAAGGAATTTTTCCTAACAAATGCGAGATATGCTCTGGGCCAACTCCACAGGGACAGATCAGATGCTGGGTTTTTTGGGTTTCCCTGACCCAGGGGAATATGAATATGTCTTTCTTTTTCGAATTTGAGCTCTATCTGCAATTTGCACTATTGATGATATAAGGGATTTTTCCTAAGAAATGTGAGATATGCCCTTGGCCATCTCCAAAGGGACAGATCAGATCCTAAATATTCATGTTTTTGGGCTTCCCTGACCCAGCGGAATATGAATATGTGTTTGTTTTTCGAATTTGAGCTCTATCTCCTATGTGCACTTTTCAAGGTATAATGGATTTTTTCTAACAAATGCGAGATATGAGTTGGGCCAACTCCAAAGGGAGAGACCAGATCCAGAAAACTCTTTTTTTGGAGGGTTTCCGTGACCTGCGGGAACATAAATATGTGTTTCTTCTTCAAATTTCAGATCTATCTGTAATTTGCACTTTTCATTGTATAAGTGATTTTTCCTAAGAAATGTGAGATATGCCCTGGGCCTAGTCCAAAGGGACAGATCAGATCCCAAAACCCCATGTTTTTTGGGCTTCCCTGACCCAGGAGAATATGAATATGTCTTTCTTTTTCGAATTTGACCTCTATCTCCAATTTCCACTTCTCATGGATTTTTCCTAACAAATGTGAGTTATACCCTGGGCCAACTGCACAGGGACAGATCAGATCCCAGAAACTCACGGTTTTTTTGGTTTCCCTGACCAGGGGGCACATGAATATATCTTTGTTCTTCAAATTTGACCTCTATCTGCAATTTGCAATATTGATGGTACAAGGGATTTTTCCTAACAAATGCAAGATATGCTCTGGGCCAACTCCACAGGGATAGATCAGATGCCGAAAACTCATGTTTTTTGGGTTTCCCTGACCCAGGGGAATATGAATATGACTTTCTTTTTCGAATTTGAGCTCTATCTGCAATTTGCACTATTGATGGTATAAGTGATTTTTCCTAAGAAATGTGAGATATGCCCTTGGCCAACTCCACAGGGACAGATCAGATCCAGGAAACTCATGTTTTTTGGGCTTCCCTGACCCAGGGGAATATGAATATGTCTTTTTTTTAAATTTGAGCTCTATCTCCAATTTTCACTTTTCATCATATATGGGATTTTTCCTAACAAAAGCGAGTTATACCCCGGGCCATGTCCAAAGGGACAGATCAGATCCTAAATATTCATGTTTTTTTGCTCTTCCCTGACCCAGGGGAATATGAATATGTGTTTGTTTTTCGAATTTGAGCTCTATCTCCTATGTGCACTTTTCAAGCTATAATGGATTTTTCCTAACAAATGCGAGATATGAGTTGGGCCAACTCCAAAGGGAGAGACCAGATCCAGGAAACTCTTTTTTTTGCAGGGTTTCCCTGACCCGGGGGAACGTAAATATGTGATTGTTATACAAATTTGAGCTCTATCTGCAATTTGCACTTTTCATGGTATATGGGATTTTTCCAAACAAATGCGAGTTATGCCCAGGACCAACTCCACAGGGACAGATCAGATCCCAAAAACTCATGTTTTTTTGGGTTTCCCTGACCCAGGGGAACATGAATTTGTCTTTGTTTTTTGAATTTGATCTCTGTCTCCTATTTTTATGGTATAATGGATTTTTCCTAACAAATGCAAGGTATCAGTTGGGCCAACTCCAAAGGGAGAGACCAGATCCAGAAAACTCTTTTTTGGGAGGGTTTCCGTGACCTGGGGGAACATAAATATGTGTTTCTTCTTCAAATTTGAGCTCTATCTGTAATTTGCACTTTTCATGGTATATGGGATTTTTCCTAACATATGCAAGTTATGTTGTTGTTGTTAGTTGCGAAGTCGTGTCCGACCCATCGCGACCCTATGGACAATGTTCCTCCAGGCCTTCCTGTCCTCTACCATTTTCTGGAGTTATGCCCTGGGCCAACTCCAAAGGGAAAGACAGGTCCCAAAATCTCATGTTTCTTTGGGTTTCCGTGACCCGGGGGAAAATGAATATGTGCTTGTTTTTCGAATTTGAGCTCTATCTGCAATTTGCACTTCTCATGGTATAAGGGATTTTTCCTAACAAATGTGTGTTATGCCCTTTGCCAACTCCAAAGGGACAGATCAGATCCCAAAAACTCACGTTTTTTAAGGTTTCCCTGACCTAGGGGAGCATGAATACGTCTTTGTTTTTCGAATTTGACCTCTATCTGCAATTTGCAATATTGATGGTATAAGGGATTTTTCCTAAGAAATGTGCGTTGCCCTGGGCCAACTCCAAAGAGACAGATCTGATCCCAAAAACTCACATTTTTTTCTTTTCCCCGACCTAGGGGAGCATGAATACGTCTTTGTTTTTCGAATTTGACCTCTATCTGCAATTTGCAATATTGATGGTATAAGGGATTTTTCCTAAGAAATGTGAGATATGCCCTGGGCCAACTCCACAGGGAGAGATCAGATCAAGGAAACTAATGTTTTTTTGGTTTTCCCTGACTTGGGGGAATATGAATATGTCTTTCTTTTTTGAATTTGAGCTCTATCAGCAATTTGCACTATTGATGGAATAAGTGATTTTTCCTAACAAATGCGAGATATGCCCTGGGCCAACTCCAAAAAGACAGATCAGATCCCAAAAACTCAACTTTTTTGGGCTTCCCTGACTTAGGGGAACATGAATATGTGCTTGTTTTTCGAATTTGAGCTCTATTTGCAATTTTCACTTTTCATGGTATATGGGATTTTTCCTAACAAATGCAAGATATGCCATGCGCCAACTGCACAGGGAAAGATCAGGTCCCGAACATGAATATGTCTTTCTTTTTTGAATTTGAGCTCTATCTCCAATTTGCACGATTGATGGTATAAAGGATTTTTCCTAACAAATGCGAGATATCTCCTGGGCCAACTGCACAAGGACAGAGAAGATCCAGAAAACCCATGTATTTTTGGGTTTCCCTGAGCCGATGGAACATGAATATGTCTCTGTTTTTCGAATTTGAGCTCTATCTCCAATTTTCACTTCTCATGGTATAAAGGATTTTTCTTGACAAATTCGAGATATGCCGTGGCCAAACTCCAAAGGGACAGATCAGATTCCGAAAACTCATGTTTTTGTGGGCTTCCCTGACCCGGGAGAACATGAATATGTCTTTGTTTTTCGAATTTGACCTCTATCTGCAATTTTCAATATTGATGGTATAATGGATTTTTCCTAACAAATGCGAGTTATACCCTGAGCCAAGTGGAAAGGGACAGATCAGATCCTAAATATTCATGTTTTTTTTTGCTTCCCTGACGTAGGGGAATATGAATATGTGTTTGTTTTTCGAATTTTGAATTTGAACTAACTAACTTTGCTCACTTTTCATGGTATAATTGATTTTTCCTAACAAATGCGAGATATGTCCTGGGCCAACTGCACAGGGACAGATAAGATCCAGAAAAGTCATGTATTTTGGGGTTTCCCTAACCCGGGGGAACATGAATATGTCTTTGTTTTTCGAATTTTAGCTCTATTTGCAATTTGCACTTTTCATGGTATAAGGGATTTTTCCTAACAAATGCGAGATATGTCCTGGGCCAACTCCACAGGGACAGACCAGATCCAGAAAACTCATGTTTTTTGGGCTTCCCTGAACCAGGGAACGTGAATATGTCCTTCTTTTTCGAATTTGAGCTCTATCTCCAATTTCCACTTTTCATGGTATATGGGATTTTTCCTAACATATGCGAGATATGCTCTGGGCCAACTCCACAGGGACATATCCGAACCATAAAACTCATGTTTTTTGGGCTTCCCTGAACCGGGGAACGTGAATATGTCTTTCTTTTTTGAATTTGAGCTCTATCTGCAATTTGCACTATTGATGGTATAAGTGATTTTTGCTAAGAAATGTGAGGTATGCCCTGGGCCAACTCCCCAGGGACAGATCAGATCCAGGAAACTCATTTTTTTGGGTTTCCCTTACCCAGGGGAATATGAATATGTCTTTTTTTTTAATTTGAGCTGTATCTCCAATTTTCACTTTACATCATATATGGGATTTTTCCTAACAAAATAAAGTTATACCCTGGGCCATCTCCAAAGGGACAGATCAGATCCTAAATATTCATGTTTTTTGGGCTTCCCTGACCCAGCGGAATATGAATATGTGTTTGTTTTTCGAATTTGAACTCTATCTCCTATGTTCACTTTTTATGGTATAATGGATTTTTCCTAACAAATGCGAGATATCAGTTGGGCCAGCTCCAAAGGGAGAGACCAGATCCAGAAAACTCTTTTTTTGGAGGGTTTCCCTGACCTGGGGGAACATAAATATGTGTTTCTTCTTCAAATTTGAGCTCTATCTGTAATTTGCACTTTTCATGGTATATGGGATTTTTCATAACATATGCAAGTTATGCCCTTTGCCAACTCCAAAGGGACAGATCAGATCCCAAAAACTCACGTTTTTTTTGGTTTCCCAGACCCAGGGGAGCATGAATACGTCTTTGTTTTTCGAATTTGAGCTCTATCAGCAATTTGCACTATTGATGGAATAAGTGATTTTTCCTAACAAATGCGAGATATGCCCTGGGCCAACTCCAAAAAGACAGATCAGATCCAGGAAACTCATTTTTTTGGGTTTCCCTTACCCAGGGGAATATGAATATGTCTTTCTTTTTCGAATTTGAGCTCTATCTACAATTTGCACTATTGATTTTATAAGGGATGTTTCCTAAGAAATGTGAGATATGCCCTGGGCCAACTCCACAGGGACAGATCAGATCCAGGAAACTCATGTTTTTTGGGCTTCCCTGACCCAGGGGAATATGAATATGTGTTTGTTTTTTGAATTTGAGCTCTATCTCCTATGTGCACTTTTCAAGCTATAATGGATTTTTCCTAACAAATGCGAGATATGAGTTGGGCCAACTCTAAAGGGAGAGACCAGATCCAGGAAACTCTTTTTTTGCAGGGTTTCCCTGACCCGGGGGAACATAAATATGTGATTGTTATGCAGATTTGAGCTCTATCTGCAATTTGCACTTTTCATGGTATATGGGATTTTTCCTAACATATGCAAGTTATGCCCTTTGCCAACTCCAAAGAGACAGATCAGATCCCAAAAACTCACGTTTTTTTGGGTTTCCCTTACCCGGGGGAACATGAATTTGTCTTTGTTTTTCGAAGTTGATCTCTGTCTCCTATTTTTATGGTATAATGGATTTTTCCTAACAAATGAGAGGTATCAGTTGGGCCAACTCCAAAGGGAGAGACTAGATCCAGAAAACTCTTTATTTGGAGGGTTTCCCTGACCTGGGGGAACATAAATATGTGTTTCTTCTTCAAATTTGAGCTCTATCTGTAATTTGCACTTTTCATGGTATATGGGATTTTTCCAAACAAATGCGAGATATGTCCTGGGCCAACTGCACAGGGACAGATAAGATCCACATTAATATGTGTTTGTTCTTCAAATTTAAGTTCAATCTGCAATTTGCACTTTTGATTGTATAAGGAATTTTTCCTAACAAATGCGAGATATGCTCTGGGCCAACTCCACAGGGACATATCAGATGTTGGGATTTTTTGGGTTTCCCTGACCCAGGGGAATATGAATATGTCTTTCTTTTTCGAATTTGAGCTCTATCAGCAATTTGCACTATTGATGGAATAAGTGATTTTTCCTAACAAATGCGAGATATGCCCTAGGCCCTAGGCCAACTCCAAAAAGACAGATCAGATCAAGGAAACTCTTTTTTTTTGGTTTCCCTTACCCAGGGGAATATGAATATGTCTTTTTTTTTTAATTTGAGCTGTATCTCCAATTTTCACTTTACATCATATATGGGATTTTTCCTAACAAAATAAAGTTATACCCCTGGCCATCTCCAAAGGGACAGATCAGATCCTAAATATTCATGTTTTTGGGCTTCCCTGACCCAGCGGAATATGAATATGTGTTTGTTTTTCGAATTTGAGCTCTATCTCCTATGTGCACTTTTCAAGGTATAATGGATTTTTTCTAACAAATGCGAGATATGAGTTGGGCCAACTCCAAAGGGAGAGACCAGATCCAGAAAACTCTTTTTTTGGAGGGTTTCCGTGACCTGCGGGAACATAAATATGTGTTTCTTCTTCAAATTTGAGATCTATCTGTAATTTGCACTTTTCATTGTATAAGTGATTTTTCCTAAGAAATGTGAGATATGCCCTGGGCCAAGTCCAAAGGGACAGATCAGATCCCAAAACCCCATGTTTTTTGGGCTTCCCTGACCCAGGAGAACATGAATATGTCTTTCTTTTTCGAATTTGACCTCTATCTCCAATTTCCACTTCTCATGGATTTTTCCTAACAAATGTGAGTTATACCCTGGGCCAACTGCACAGGGACAGATCAGATCCCAGAAACTCACGGTTTTTTTGGTTTCCCTGACCAGGGGGCACATGAATATATCTTTGTTCTTCAAATTTGACCTCTATCTGCAATTTGCAATATTGATGGTACAAGTGATTTTTCCTAACAAATGCGAGATATGCTCTGGGCCAACTCCACAGGGATAGATCAGATGCCGAAAACTCATGTTTTTTGGGTTTCCCTGACCCAGGGGAATATGAATATGACTTTCTTTTTCGAATTTGAGCTCTATCTGCAATTTGCACTATTGATGGTATAAGTGATTTTTCCTAAGAAATGTGAGATATGCCCTTGGCCAACTCCACAGGGACAGATCAGATCCAGGAAACTCATGTTTTTTGGGCTTCGCTGACCCAGGGGAATATGAATATGTCTTTTTTTTTAAATTTGAGCTCTATCTCCAATTTTCACTTTTCATTATATATGGGATTTTTCCTAACAAAAGCGAGTTATACCCCGGGCCATGTCCAAAGGGACAGATCAGATCCTAAATATTCATGTTTTTTTGCTCTTCCCTGACCCAGGGGAATATGAATATGTGTTTGTTTTTCGAATTTGAGCTCTATCTCCTATGTGCACTTTTCAAGCTATAATGGATTTTTCCTCACAAATGCGAGATATGAGTTGGGCCAACTCCAAAGGGAGAGACCAGATCCAGGAAACTCTTTTTTTTGCAGGGTTTCCCTGACCCGGGGGAACATAAATATGTGATTGTTATACAAATTTGAGCTCTATCTGCAATTTGCACTTTTCATGGTATATGGGATTTTTCCAAACAAATGCGAGTTATGCCCAGGACCAACTCCAAAGAGACAGATCAGATCCCAAAAACTCACGTTTTTTTGGGTTTCCCTTACCCGGGGGAACATGAATTTGTCTTTGTTTTTCGAAGTTGATCTCTGTCTCCTATTTTTATGGTATAATGGATTTTTCCTAACAAATGAGAGGTATCAGTTGGGCCAACTCCAAAGGGAGAGACTAGATCCAGAAAACTCTTTATTTGGAGGGTTTCCCTGACCTGGGGGAACATAAATATGTGTTTCTTCTTCAAATTTGAGCTCTATCTGTAATTTGCACTTTTCATGGTATATGGGATTTTTCCTAACATATGCGAGATATGCTCTGGGCCAACTCCACAGGGACATATCCGAACCATAAAACTCATGTTTTTTGGGCTTCCCGGAACCGGGGAACGTGAAAAGGTCTTTCTTTTTCGAATTTGAGCTCTATCTGCAATTTGCACTATTGATGGTATAAGTGATTTTTCCTAAGAAATGCGAGTTATGCCCTGGGCCAACTCCAAAGAGACAGATCTGATCCCAAAAACTCACGTTTTTTTCGTTTTCCCCGACCTAGGGGAGCATGAATACGTCTTTGTTTTTCGAATTTGACCTCTATCTGCAATTTGCAATATTGATGGTATAAGGCCAACTCCACAGGGACAGATCAGATCAAGGAAACTAATGTTTTTTTTTGTTTTCCCTGACTTGGGGGAATATGAATATGTCTTTCTTTTTCGAATTTGAGCTCTATCAGCAATTTGCAGTATTCATGGAATAAGAGATTTTTCCTAACAAATGCGAGATATGCCCTGGGCCAAGTCCAAAAAGACAGATCAGATCCCAAAAACTCAACTTTTTTGGGCTTCCCTGACCTAGGGGAACATGAATATGTGCTTGTTTTTCGAATTTGAGCTCTATTTGCAATTTTCACTTTTCATGGTATATGGGATTTTTCCTAACAAATGCAAGATATGCCATGCGCCAACTGCACAGGGAAAGATCAGGTCCCGAAAATGAATATGTCTTTCTTTTTTGAATTTGAGCTCTATCTCCAATTTGCACGATTGATGGTATAAACGATTTTTCCTAACAAATGTGAGATATCTCCTGGGCCAACTGCACAGGGACAGATAAGATCCAGAAAACTCATGTATTTTTGGGTTTCCCTGAGCCGACGGAACATGAATATGTCTCTGTTTTTCGAATTTGAGCTCTATCTCCAATTTTCACTTCTCATGGTATAAAGGATTTTTCTTGACAAATTCGAGATATGCCGTGGCCAAACTCCAAAGGGACAGATCAGATTCCGAAAACTCATGTTTTTGTGGGCTTCCCTGACCCGGGAGAACATGAATATGTCTTTGTTTTTCGAATTTGACCTCTATCTGCAATTTTCAATATTGATGGTATAATGGATTTTTCCTAACAAATGCGAGTTATACCCTGGGCCAAGTCGAAAGGGACAGATCAGATCCTAAATATTCATGTTTTTTTGGGCTTCCCTGACGTAGGGGAATATGAATATGTGTTTGTTTTTCAAATTTCGAATTTGAACTAACTAACTATGTTCACTTTTCATGGTATAATGGATTTTTCCAAACAAATGCGAGATATCTCCTGGGCCAACTGCACAGGGACAGATAAGATCCATAAAACTCATGTATTTTTGGGTTTCCCTAACCAGGGGGAACATGGATCTCTCTTTGTTTTTCGAATTTTAGCTCTATCTGCAATTTGCACTTTTCATGATATAAGAGATTTTTCCTAACAAATGCGAGATATGCCCTGGGCCAACTCCACAGGGACAGACCAGATCCAGAAAACTCTTTTTGGAGGGCTTCCCAGACCCGGGGGAATATGAACATGTCTTTCTTTTTCGAATTTGAGCTCTATCAGCAATTTGCACTATTGATGGAATAAGTGATTTTTCCTAACAAATGCGAGATATGCCCTAGGCCAACTCCAAAAAGACAGATCAGATCAAGGAAACTCTTTTTTTTTGGTTTCCCTTACCCAGGGGAATATGAATATGTCTTTTTTTTTTTATTTGAGCTGTATCTCCAATTTTCACTTTACATCATATATGGGATTTTTCCTAACAAAATAAAGTTATACCCCTGGCCATCTCCAAAGGGACAGATCAGATCCTAAATATTCATGTTTTTGGGCTTCCCTGACCCAGCGGAATGTGAATATGTGTTTGTTTTTCGAATTTGAGCTCTATCTCCTATGTGCACTTTTCAAGGTATAATGGATTTTTTCTAACAAATGCGAGATATGAGTTGGGCCAACTCCAAAGGGAGAGACCAGATCCAGAAAACTCTTTTTTTGGAGGGTTTCCGTGACCTGCGGGAACATAAATATGTGTTTCTTCTTCAAATTTGAGATCTATCTGTAATTAGCACTTTACATTGTATAAGTGATTTTTCCTAAGAAATGTGAGATATGCCCTGGGCCAAGTCCAAAGGGACAGATCAGATCCCAAAACCCCA